>NW_021703766.1:42183974-42366370 GCF_005190385.1 Monodon monoceros
AAAAAAAAAAAAAAAAAAAAAAAAAAAAAAAGGGAGAAATAACACTATATATCTCAAGGTAGGTAACAGGGCCTAGCACATAGTTTCTGCATAGCTAAAGAATAATTTCAGTGAGCCCAGACTTGCATCTTCCCATGCATAGAAAGACACTGAAATCATTAACTTAAGATGTCTGGGGACTTCACTGGTGGTCCAGTGGCTAAGGCTCTGTGCTCCCAATGCAGGGGGCCCGGGTTCCACCCTTGCTCAGAGAACTAGATCCCACATGCCGCCTCTAAAAGATCCTGCGTGCTGCAACTAAGACCTGGTGCAGCCAAATAAATAAATAATTTTTTTTTTTAAAAGCTGTCTTTTTTTTGTGATTAGCAGTAATCTTTTGATGTTTGACTACTATATATATATATATTTTTTTTTTCAGTAAAAATTTGTGTCTATCTTGGCTCCTCCATTACCTCTTCTGAACAGTTCCTCAGAGCTCTCTGAGAGGCCACCTTCCCGGGCTATAGTCCTCGGTAATGCCCCAAATATAACATAATTCTTCAATTTTAAGTGGTGCATTTTTTCAGTTGACACCCCAAGCTCATTTACATGGTACAAATTAAATGTAAGGGAAGTTTGGTGAACAGAAAGAGAAAAAAGGATTGGTGAGAATATAACCAGTTTCAAGAACAATTTGTTAACCCATTTCCTACTCCTACCCAGTCAATACTCTCAGCCTCTCTTTTATATGACAACCCAAACCCCATCTAGTCACTGGTTCAATCTCAGTATTTACGCTCCCAACCTAACCTAAGGCCAGGAGATTATAAACAAAATAAGTTATCTGTCATCTCTCATTCCCAATACATAGCTGTGGTTCCGGGACACAGTGAAAGGACCTATTCAAACCACTGAAGGAATTACTACTCTGGTGCTCCAAGGACAAAGGACGACCCTGCCCGAAAAAGTGTCAGCGTTACACCCCCTACCGGACTGTTACTCGCCCTCCCCACCATGTTGTGATGGTTACGAAATTCCTGAGCCCACCTGGGTGACGCCCACCTGGGCAGCAGGACCTGTCCCAAATAAGGAAAGGCATCTGCCCTGTCCCACTCTCACCCTATAGAAGGAAGGTATATGTGCCTCGACCAATCAGTAAACGAAATTTTCACCTCGGACCGTTCCTTTGTTTTCTGGCTATAAAAACTGATCAATAGCACATGTTTGGGCTCGACTCCCCCACACTATTAGGAAGTCGGCCTGTTCTGGCAGCGACCCTTCCCTCTAATAAATTCTGTCTTCTTTACATTCTGCCTTATGTCTGGAAATTCTTTTCCAGCCCATGTTCAGACCACAACAACTACCAACCTAGATTTCTATACAGAGTCAAAGCATCTTTCAAGAATTTTCCATTTTTATGAAATAAGATTATTTCAAGCCAAAAAAAAAAGGAAAATTAATCTGCAGAGAATGCAGTTCTAAAGATTGTATTTAAGAACAATGAAAAGTGATTCCAGGTGAAAGCTCTGTATTTCTAGGAATGAGGATCTGAGAGAGGAGTGTATGTGATTAATACAGCTATTCATTATCTGTATGAAACATGAATAATATTTCCTTGTGGAGATAGAATGATGGGATTACCATGTGTCAGGGAGGAAGAAATTTATCTTTACTCTTTTAGGTTCTTCTGACTCATCTAAGAATTAAATTGACATGAGACAGATTAACAGGAGAAAATCAAACAAGGCTTAGTATCATGTATACGTGGGAGAGACCCAGAAAAATTGAGTAACTCACCAAAATGGCTGAAACCCTCACCTTAAATAACATCTTCAGCTAAAGACAAAAGAGGAGGGCTTCCCTGGTGGTGCAGTGGTTAAGAATCTGCCTGCCAATGCAGGGGACATGGGTTTGAGCCCTGGTCCGGGAAAATCCCACATGCCACGGAGCAACTAAGCCCGTGTGCCACAACTACTGAGCCTGCGCTCTAGAGCCCACGAGCCACAACTACTGAGCCCACGTGACACAACTACTGAAGCCCATGTGCCTAAAGCCTGAGCTCCGAAACAAGAGAAGCCATGGCAATGAGAAGTCCGCCCACCACAACGAAGAGTAGCCCCCGCTTTCTGCAGCTAGAGGAAGCCTGTGCACAGCAACAAATACCAAATGCAGCCAAAAATAAATTAATTTTTAAAAATCCCATTAAAAAAAAAAAAAGACCAAAGAGGATGTCGAGAGTAGGAAGAGTCAGTTATGGGAGATTACCAGGAATAGCAAAGTAAACGAGGGTGATTGTGATGCACATTTAAATCTCCACCCAATAAGAGTTTCTAGAGATTTGCTCATTCTTCTCTTCCAGGGAGACACAAATGGAGATTTCCCTTACAAATGGAAACGTTTGTTACATGAAGGCAACTCCTACTTTGTCTTCAGAGCCCTTCTCCTGTCTGTTTCTCAGAAAATAACCAGCTTAAAACAATATGCTGGGACTTCCCTGGCGGTCCAGTGGCTAAGACTCCATGCTTCCACAGGTTTGATCCCTGGCAGGGAACTAGAATCCTGAGCAAACTAGAATCGAACTAGCATGCTGGCCCGGCCTGGCCAAAAAAAAAAAGTGCCAAAGAGACATAATTTAGGGTGGCAAATCCTGCTCCCCTACACATGCATACCAGAAAAGTCATAGAAATTGAAATGAGACAAAGTGATTAATATTACAAGTCCCTTATATTGTCCAGGAGGAAGGTAAAGGTATTTGTAACTGTAACAGGGAAGAACCAAATCTGACTCCATGTTGGATCTGTTTCTTTTACTTTAACCTTTGCTTTCCACTGCTTTTGTTCACTAAAAGGATACTGTCTGTACATAATGGCCTGCCTCGGGGAGCCCTGCCCCTCTGCCTGAATGTTAAACCAAAGTGCCTTTGTTCAGGGAAACATCCGGACCTTGTCCACCAGTGGATGGCTACGAGAAAGAAGAAATTAACACATCCCCTCCCCGAGGCTGGCCATTCCAGGTGATATTTGCAAAACTTATGGCCTTTTTACTTTACTTCCTCATCTCCTCCCCCTCTCTGTGCTATAAAAAAAACTGGCATCCAAACTCTGATAAGATGGTTATTTTGAAACTTTACTCTGCCATCTTCTCAGTCTGCCGGCTTTCGGAATAAATTCATACTCCTTGCCTCAGCACCTCATCTCCGATTTATTGGCCTGTCATGAGGCGAGCTTAGCAAGCTTGGACTCGGTAACATAACTCTGTCATTTTAATAAAGTTCAATTTATCAATTTTTTTCTTTCACTGATTGTGCCTTTGGTATTGTATATAAAAAGTCATAGCCAAGCATAAGGTCATTTAAATTTCCTATGTTATCTTCTAGGAACTTTTTAGTTTTGCATTTTTAATTTATATCTGGATCCATTTTGAGTAACTTTTGTGGATGGTGTAAAGGCCTTACTTCTTTTTTTTTGTATGTGGATGCCCAGTTGTTCCAGCACCCATTTGTTGAAAAGATTATCCTTGCTCTATTGAATTGTCTTTGCTCATTTGTCAAAGACAAGTTGACTAAATTTGTATGAGTCCATTTCTGAGCTCTCTATTCTGTTCCATGACCTATTTGTCTATTCTTTTGCCACACTGCCTTGATTACTGTAGCTTTATAGTAAGTCTTGAAATCAAATAGTGTTAGTCTTCCAATTTATTTTTCTCCTTTAATATTAGGTTGGTTTTTCTGGGTCTTTTGCCTCTCCATATAAATGTTAGAATCAGTTTGTTGATATTTACAAAATAACTTCCTGGGATTTTTAAAATTTTTATTGGAATTGCCTTGAATCTGAAACAGGAGGGAAGGGGGCATGGTACAAACTCTAAAAGTATGACATAGCCCTTGAGGGTATGACATAAACTGGTTAGAACCCACCAGGTTCAAGATGGATGAAGATTCGACTTCTAGTGGACGTTAAGCCTAATTATATGCTCATTATAATACATTAACATGATAAATGACACACCCACCAGCACCTTGACAATTTCGAGGCTGACCATAAAAGGTCAAAAAGTGGGTGGTGGCCCAATTCCTGGAAATCCCTGCCCCTTCTCCCAGAGAGTTAGAATAATCCTCCCACTCATTAGCCTATGAAATTACCCAGCCCATAGAAACTAACCACCCCCATATTTCAGGGCCTCTCACCTAAGATGGCCCACACTCTGTCTGTGGAGTATGTTCCTCCCAAAGCCATTCTCGCCTTTTGAGATGGACCATATTCTGTCTCTGGAATATGTATCTCTCTAAATAAATCCACTTCTTACCTATCACCTTGTCTGTCACTGAATTCTTTCTGTGATGAGACATAAAGAACCTGAGCTTCATTATGTCCTGAGACCAGGTGAGATCTCAATTAAAAGACAGTGGATTCAAGCCCCAATCTGAGTTATGTGGTTTCAAACCTATATATCAAGTTGGGAAGAACTGAAATCTTGACAAAATTGAGTCTTCCCATCCACGAACATGGAATATCTCTGCATTTGTTTATTTCTTCTTTGATTTCTTTCATCAGAGTTTCATAGTTTTCCTCATATAGATTTTGTACATATTTTGTTTGATTTATATTTTAATATATTTCATTTTCTTGGTGCTAATGTAAATGGTATTGTATTTTAATTTCAAATTCCAATTGTTCATTTCTAGTATATAGGAAAGCAACTGATTTTTGTATATTTTGTGTATTAACCATGTGCCTTGCTATATTGCTTATTAGATCCAGGAGGTTTTTTGTTTGTTTGTTTTGAGAGGGTTTGGGGGTCAGTTCTTTAGGATTTCTACATAAACAAACATGTAATTTGTGAACAAAGTGTTATTTCTTCCTTCTTAATCTGTATACCTTTTATTTCCTTTTCACATCTTACTGCATTATCTAGGACATCCAGTACGATGTTAAATAGGAATGATGTGAGGGGACATCCTTGTCTTGTTCCTGTCTTAGTGGGAGAGAATCTAGTTTCTCACTATTAGATATTCCATGTTCATGGATGAGAAGACTCAATTTTGTTAGCTATAGGTTTTTAAAATGTTATTTATCAAATTGAGGAAGTTCCCCTCTATTCCTAGATTGCTGAGATTTTTTTTTATCATGAATGGATGTTAGATTTTTATCAAATGCATTTTTTTGGCATCTATTGATATGATCATGTGATTTTTCTTCTTTAATCTGTTGATGAGATTGATTACCTTCATTAATTTTCCAGTGGTGAACCAGCAGTGTATGACCCACTTGACCATGGTGTATAATTCTTTTTATATATTGTTACATTCCATTTAATAATGTTTTGTTGAGAAATTTTATATCTGTGTTCATAGTAAGTATTGGTCTATAACTGGTCTTGTAATGTCTTTGTCTGGTTTTGACATTAAGGAAATGCTAGCCTCTTAGAATGGCTTAGGAGATATTCCCTCTACCTCTGTCTAATGGAATAAATTTTAGAGAATTGGTATAATTTCTTCCTTAAATGTTTGGCAGAATTCACCAGTGAACCCATCTGGACCTGGTTTTTATTATTGTTGTTTTTTCTGTTTTGAAAAGTTATTAATTCAATTTCTTTAATAGATATAGGTCTAATTGAGTTACCTAATTTACATGTGTGAGTTTTGGAAGATTATGTCTTTCAAGAAATTGGCCCATTTCATCTAGGTTATCAAATCTGTGATAGAGTTGTTCATCACATTCCTTTATTATTCTTTTAATGACCATGGGATCAGTAGTGAATAGTCTCTCCTTTATTTCTGGTATTAGTAATTTGTGTCTTTCTCTTTTTTAGTCTGTTAATTCTGATGGGCTGAATTGTGTTCCCTTGCACACAAAATTCATATGTTGACGCTCTAGACCCCAAAGTGGCTGTATTGAGAGATAGGGCCCTTAGGAAGGTAATTAAGGTTAAATGAGGTCATAAGGGTGGAGCCCTAACCTGATAGGATCAGTGTTCTTATTAGAAGAGAAAGAGACACCAGAGATAACTTTCTTTCCACATGCACACGGAAGAAATACCATGTGAGAAAACAGCAAGAAGGAAACCATCTACAAGCCAGGAAGAGAGGTCTCACCAGAAATCAACTCTGATAGCACTTTGATCTTGGACTTCTAGCCTCCAGAGCTGTGAGAAAATTAATTTCTGTTGTTTAGGTCACCTACTCTGTTCTTTCGGTATGGCAACATGAGCAGACTAATACAGTTTGCCTGGCTAGAATTTTATCAATTTTATTAATCTTTTCAAAGAGTCAGCTTTTAGTTTTGTTGATTTTGTCTACTAATTTTCTGTTTTCAGTTTTACTGATTTCTGCTCTAATTTTTTTTTCTTCTGCTTACTTTGATTTGATTTGTTCTTTTTTCCCCCTAAGGTGGAAGCTATACTGACTTTTAAATATTTCTTTTTGTCTAATGTATAAATTCAATGCTATAAATTTTTAACAACTGCTTTTAAGCACTGCTTTCAATGCCTCCCACAAATTTTGATAAGCTGTATTTTTGTTTTCATTTAGTTCAAAATGTATTTTAGTTTCTCTTGAGATATCCTTGCTATCTACATGTTATTTAAAACTGCATTGTTTAATCTCTAAATATTTGAGAATTTCCCAACTCTGTTTCTGTTATTGGCTTCTAGTTTAATTCTATTGTGGTCTGAAGGCATACATTGTATGATTTCTATTCTTTTAAATTTTTAAGCTCTGCTTTATGGCCCAGGATGTGGTCTATCTTGGTTGTATGTGAACTTGAAAAGAATGTGTATTCTACTCATGATTTTTTTTTTTTAGGATTATCATGATTTATTTCATTATCAGTCTTATAAGTTGCTGAGGTTGGGCAAAGCCAGGTTAGTTGATAGTGTGTACCTCCAATTCTGATGTGTGTTTTCCAACACCACCAAGCAATTCGCCAGTTCTCAGCAGACTCTGATTTGATGTCCTACGAATTTAACTCAATTCTGACACTATCTACCTGGAGATAGCATCAGATCCCACAGGCTAAGGGTTCAGACCCACAAGACTGCCCCCACTTCAGGCACCAATTTGCGTGTCCAAATTGTCCCCTGTGCTTCTGACCAACTGACTATAAATCAGAAGTTACTACAACCGGGCTTCCCTGGTGGTGCAGTGGTTGAGAGTCCGCCTGCCGATGCAGGGGAAACGGGCTCGTGCCCCGGTCCGGGAAGACCCCGCATGCCGCGGAGCGGCTGGGCCCGTGAGCTGTGGCCGCTGAACCTGCGCGTCCAGAGCCTGTGCTCCACAACGGGAGAGGCCACAACAGTGCAAGGCCCGCGTACCGCAAAAAAAAAAAAAAAAAAAAAGCAGTTACTACAACCCCCTACTTGGATTTGATCCTCTGTTAGACTGGCTCACAGAGCTCAAGGAGACATTTACTTATGTGTACCAGTTTATTACAAAGGCTATTAGGATACGGATGAAAAGCCAGTTGAAGGGATACATAGGGTGAGGTTTGGAAGGGTCCCAAGTGCAGGAGCTTCTGTCCCCATGATATTCTGTCCCCATGGATGAGGTCACCAAATTCAACTTAGAATTTCATTATATCTTGTTGTTCAAGAGTTTTTATAGAGTTTAATCTGTACCCTCCAACCACTACCACTTTCCCTTCCCAGAGGCTGATGGAGCTGAAAGTTCCAACCTTAAATCACTTGGTCTTTTTTGGTGATGGTCCCACCCTAAGCCTATCTAGGGACCTTACCCTAAGTCACCTCATTAACATAAACTCAGGTGTGCTCAAAAGGGTCTCTACGGGGCTTCCCTGGTGGCGCAGGGGTTGAGAGCCGGCCTGCCAATGCAGGGGACACGGGTTCGTGCCCCGGTCCGGGAGGATCCCGGAGGATCCCACATGCCGCGGAGCGGCTGGGCCCGTGAGCCATGGCCGCTGAGGCTGCGCGTCCGGAGCCTGTGCTCCGCAACGGGAGAGGCCACAACAGTGAGAGGCCCGCGTACCGCAAAAAAAAAAAAAAAAAAAGGGTCTCTATGAATAACAAAGACATTTCTATCACTCAGGAAATACCAAGGGCTTTGGGAGATTTTTTCAGGAACCAGAGACAAAGACCAAATATATTTCTTGTTATACCATAGCACATTCGATATGATGTGGGGAAAATGACATGTTACCTCAATTCTCTTTTTCCCCAAATCCCATTAACCCAGTCTAATCATGAGAAAATCATGAGATAAATTCTCATAGAGGCACATCCTACAATATACCTGACCAGTACTACTCAAAACTGTCAAGGTTATCAAAAACAAGGAAAGTGAGACACTGTCATGGCTAAGAAGAGCTTAGGGAGACATGACAACTAAATGTAATATGGCATCCTGAATGGGAGTCTGATACATAAGAGGTGCATTAGATTAAAAACTCAGGAAATCTGAGTAAACTATGGGCTTCAGTTAACAATAATGTATCAATATTGGCTCATTCATTGTAACAAACGTACCATATAATGTAAGATGTTATGTGTGTAGGGAAGAAGTATAGAGGAAACTTCTGTACTATCTGCTCATTTTTTTTTTCTGTAAATCTAAAATTATTCTAGGGATGTCCCTGGTGGCACAGTGGTTGAGACTCCGTGCTCCCAATGCAGGGGGCCTGGGTTCGATCCCTGGTCAGGGAACTAGATCCCACATCATGCTGCAACTAAGAGTTCACATGCCACAACTAAGGAGCCATAACTAAGGATCCTGCCTGCTGCAACTAAGACCCAGCACAACCAAATAAATAAATAAACGTTAAAAATAAAATAAAATATAATAATTCTAAAAAACATAAAGTCTATTATTAATAAAAAATAAATCAGGGCTCTCTTGGAGTTTACACGAGTGCTGTGGACAGAGGATATTCCAAGAAAAGTGTAGGGGTGGAGGATCTGATCTACAGTACTGTTGTTTGCGGGTGGGGGAGTTAGGACTTGCAGATATGAACCCTTTCAATGAGGTTCAAGGTTAATCTTTGATAATGCCATTTCCAGAGAACCAAATCTCCAATTTCTATATGTAGAGTAGTTTCAATGGGAGGACAGGAGGAAAAACAACATTAATCTGATAAGTATGCATAAATTGATAAGTGATAAGTATGGGTAAATTGATAAGTTAATGAGTTCATTTTAATAGTAGAGAATGTCTGAACTGACCAAATTGGAATCTTCTATAGCCCATGACATGTATGGAATTCTCATGGGTCTTCCAGTAATTATCTCATAGAGGAAGAGTTGATGTGGCCTTGTTGGTGAAGACAGAGAGTTATCGAAGCCAGGTAAAACCTTGGACCATGGAAGGCAGGTTCTTCTGAGAGTTTTGCAGTTTTAGATGTCTTTTTTCCAGTTAAAAATTTTTTTTTCTTAAAATATGCAATTTTAGATTTAAGAGTCCACTTGCATACTCAACAGAGAGGGCAAGAGGAATTCCCAGGTGGAGAAAAATCATTCTAACAGAAATTCATCAACAGTAGTAATGGTGGTCCTCTTACATGGGAAGGCTTTGATCCAATGAGAGACATGTGAATAATGATAAGGATATATTTATAACCATAAGATACAGGGAGTTAATAAAATCTAATTGCCAATAGAGAAAGAGTCCTGCCCGAGGTGGCTCTCTTCCTTGCCCACCTTTACCATCTGTTTTTGGCAGATGAAGCAAAAGAATGCCATTTGTTCCAGGGAAGGAGTAAAAATTGCTCACTGATGCCAATTGAGGAGCTGATCTAGTTTATTTTCTCATTTTGTGAAAGCTATAGACTAAATTTCAGGCAAGGAATTGAGGAGAGACCAAACGGCCATCTGGGTGACTCCAAAGTTTATCTGGGTGAATAAAACATCCAGGTGTTTCCAATTAGCCTTTTACTCTTAGGAGCTTTGAACTGGGAGACTTTCTTTTTCTTCTTTTTTTTAAAATATATTTTATTGAAGTATCATTGATTTACATTGTTGTGTTAATTTCTACTGTACTGGAAAGTGGTTCAGATATATATACACATATATGTATTCTTGTTCATATTCTTTTCCATCATGGTTTATCACAGGATATTGAATAGTTCCCTGTGCTGTACAGTAGGACCCTGCTGTTTATTCAGTCTATATATAATAGTTTGCATCTGCCAATCCCAAACTTCCAACCCTCCCCTGCCCCACCCCCCCATCCCCCTTGGCAACCACAAGTCTGTTCTCTGTGTCTGAGGGTCTGTTTCTGTTTCATAAATAAGTTTATTTGTGTTGTATTTTAGATTTCACATGTAAGTGATATCATGGTATTTGTCTTTCTCTGTCTGATTTACTTCACTTAACATGATAATCTCTAGGTCCATCCATGTTGCTGCAAATGGCATTATTTCATTCTTTTAAAAAATGTGAACATTAAAAATTTTTATGACATCATACATAGAAAGACCACTCCAAATCTGAGATTAATTTTAAAAAATACTCTTCCATACTTATAGTATTTCATGGCTTCTGTGCCTTATGGTTAGGTCTTTGCATCGTTTGGAATGGATCCTGATTTGCAATGATGGCTCTATATGTCTTATCTTCTTCTGTAGCATCACTTCCTAAGACAGTGCCTGCAACATAGTAGATACCCAATAAATTTTTGTTTGGATCAAAAAATTAGCACTCAGGTGCACCAACACATCCTCCCCTGAAACCATTATTTTCTGTTGCCTGTGGTTTTTTATTGCATCTCAGGGGCCTCAGTACTGCATGCCTCCCTCATTTCTCACGGGGAAACTCACTCAGAGTATTTCCTTGTAGCAACAAGCACTGACACTTCTCAGAGGATGAGGAAACTGACAGCACTCTCTCTCTAGCAGAGAAGACCACCCTGGCTCTGACTGTAGCTCTGACTGTAGCTGTCTGCAGTACGGGTATCTGTGTGGTGCTTACCTAACCAGTCTTCCTGAATCCTTTTTCATAATGTGGAACGGTAACTAGGTGGTAACTAGAGTATTCCTAGCTCCAGAATTTAGAAAACATCCTCTTCCGTGTCTGGTCCTGAAAACCATTGTAGATGTAAACCCAAAAGTCCTGGGAAAATGCTCTTTCCTCTAGATCCAAAGCAGATGGGCTTTTCTTTCTTGGTCTGCAGTGCTTGGTTCTGATTTACAGAATGTACATGTAATGTGTGAAGACAAAAGGAAAGATCGGGGGTATATAGGTAGGGAAAATAATTTATGTTGTCACATGATATAAGTAGGTAGATGTGGGACCAGAGACCAGGGAGAAATACCCAGGTGGCCCCAGCTTTCCCTGTTTTGCTTCAATTGTTCTTCTTCCAATAAAGCTCAGCCCAGAAATCCACCTCTGCTCCTCCGGCCCTCTGGTCCGCTCCAGTCAAGAATTCCTCAATCAGGGATTTCCCTGGCGGTCCAGTGGTTAAGACTCTGCACTCTTCCAATGCAGGGGGCACGGGTTCTATCCCTGGTCAGGGAACTAAGGTCTCGCGTGCCGCATGGCCAAAAAAAATCCTCAATCTGGGGGAGGGGTAAATTAGGAGGTTGTGATTAACATATACCCACTACTATATATAAGATAGATAATCAACAAGGACCTACTATATAGCACAGAGAACTCTACTCAATATTCTGTAATAACCTATATGGGAAAAGAATCTGAAAAAGAATGGTTATATATACGTATATGTATAACTGAATCACTTTGCTGTACACCTGAAACTAACACAACATTGTAAATCAGCTATACTCCAATATAAAATAAAAATTAAATTAAAAAAGAAAGAATTCCTCAATCAGTTGTACTGGGTAAGGGCTTCCCTGATGGTGCAGTGGTTAAGAGTCCGCCTGCCGATGCAGGGGACACTGGTTCAAGCCCTGGTCCGGGAAGATCCCACATGCCACAGAGCAACTAAGCCTGCGCGCCACAACTACTGAGCCTGCGCTCTAGAGCCCATGTGCCACAACTACTGAAGTCCGTGCGCCTAGAGCCCGTGCTCCACAACAAGAGAAGCCACCACAATGAGAAACCCACACACCGCAACAAAGAGTAGCCCCTGCTCGCTGCAAATAGAGAAAGCCCGCACGCAGCAACGAAGACCCAATGCAGCGAAAAATTTAAAAATAAAAATAATAAAAATAATAATTGTACTGGGTAAGACCTCTCCTCAGATTCCAACATTGGGAAGCAAAAAAACGGCTTCTGGCCTGGGGATCCCAGTTCAGAACGGCCAGAGAACAAGAGGCAGGAACTCAAATGAGAGAAAGTTCATGACTTGGAGGAAATGGTTCTTCCTGCTACAGGAAGAGCCAGTATATCCTGAGGAAACCACAGGTTTTGCAGAGCCTGAGCTCAGCCTGGCCCAGAGGGAGAAGATGCGAATTTGCAGTATTCAGGGGTGCAGCGTGAATCTGAGGTTTTACCTGATTCAGACAGAATCTGACCCAGGCTCCGGGGAGGAGATTTGTAGGGATGGTGCATGGAGTCAAGTTAGGCTCAGCAAACACAGGTACAGACAGCAGGAAAGAAGCCAGGGGCCAGTGTGGAACTAAAATATTGCCTTCACGTGGACACAGGCTGGCACCCCGGGGTGAGAACACTGGAGTGTGGAGGGGGGCGGGAGGGGGGAGTATGGGCACACATTCAGCCTGTGCGTGACTGGGGATCCTGATAAAGAAATGAAACACGAGCAGCTATTCGTTTTCTGTTGCTGCATAACAAGTTATCCTTAAACTTAGCGGCTTAGAGCAACACACATTTATTACGTCCCAGTTTCTGTGGATCAGGCATCCAGGCACAGCTTAGCTGGGTCCCCTGCTCAGGGTCTCTCCCCAGGCTGCAATCAAGTGTCAGCCAGGACTGGTGTCTCATCTCATGGCTCAACTGGGAAGGAGACACTTCCAAGTTCATGTCTTCCCTCACAGGCTGTTGGACTGACAGCCTCAGTTCCTCACTGGCTGTTGGCCAGAGCCTGCCTTTGGGTTCTCCTCTTCCTTTCCTCGGCCTCCCTTCGCCCTCCACCCCCCCTGCAGCTTGCGTCATCAATGTGTGCAAGTCAAGGGGGCCATTGGGAAAGTCTGCTAGCAAGACAGAAGTCACAATCTTTTGTAATCCAACCATTCCATCACCTTTGCCATACTCTATTGGTAAGCAAGTCATGAAATCTGGCCCAAACTCAAAGAAGGAGATTACACAAGGTCACAGATAACAGGAGGCGAGGGTCATTGGAGGCCCTTGTAGAAGTCTGCTTCCCACAGGTGAGGAAGTACCTGCAGAAAAATACCTAAAACTATACTTCCCTCTGCGTCTAGACTGTTCTTGAGAAGTACTCAAGGAGACAGCCTTTTAAATGAATTAAATGGCAAAGAAGAAAAGTCATAAAAAATGTCAACATTTCTAAAAAAATTTAAGGGCTGAATTCCTAATAGTTTATAAGCACTGAACTTAATTTCTAATGAGACTGCCTTTTAAATATAGTAACTAGGGGGACTTCCCTGGTAGCACAGTGGTTAAAAATCCGCCTGCCAATGCAGGGGACATAGGTTCGAGCCCTGGTCCGGGAAGATCCCACATGCCGCGGAGCAACTAAGCCTGTGCACCACAACTACTGAGCCTTTGCTCTAGAGCCCGCGAGACACAACTACTGAGCCCTCATGCCACAACTACTGAAGCCCGCATGCCTAGAGCCTGTGCTCTGCAATGAGAGAAGCCACCGCAATGAGAAGCCCACACACTGCAACGAAGGGTAGCCCCTGCTCACCACAACTAGAGAAAGCCCGCGCACAGCAGCGAAGACACAATGCAGCCAAATAAATAAATTTATAAATAGTAACTAATGGAAAATAGGTAACTCACCTGTAATTAATCAAAACCAGAGGGTCCTCATCCCCAACCTGACCCCCAGTCAAATTCAATGTATTGTCCTCAGGAGAGTCTGAGGGTGTTTCAGTCACCTATTGCCAAATAACAATAAGCTAAAGTTTAGTGGTTTAAAAAAACATTTATTTTGCTCCCAGACCTGCAATCTGGACAGGGCTCAGTGGGAGCAGCTCATGTCTGGAGCAACTTGAAGACGGGGAGCTGGAATCTTCTAAACGCTATCTTTTTTATTATTATTTTTTTGAGGTACGCGGGCCTCTCACTGCTGTGGCCTCTCCTGTTGCAGAGCACAGGCTCCGGACACGCAGGCTTAGCGGCCATGGCTCACGGGCCCAGCTGCTCTGCGGCATGTGGGATCTTCCCGGACCGGGGCACGAACCCATGTCCCCTGCATCGGCAGGCGGACTCTCAACCACTGCGCCACCAGGGGAGCCCTAGGTCCCATATCTTGATGGAGGAACCTCAAGATCTTATCATAAGAAGGGCACATGGGATGGGATTCATCTTTGGAAAAATGCAATCTGCCACAGAGAGCAAACTAGTCCCCTATCCCGTCCCTGAGCTTTCATGAGTGTCAGTGACAACACACATCATAAGGTGAAATGAAGTGTGCAGTCTGGAAGAAATAAGACAGCAAGTATAATCTTGATAGATGAGAAGTACAATCTTTTCTGCCTCTTCTGCAATTAAATTGGAGGTTAGGAACGGATCCGTCTGCCTGCACTAGAAAAGAAACATTGTGCAGAACTGCTGGGCCAACACTGTGGGTTTGGGATTTTCATTTGGTCTGTTATTGTAAAGCCTATAAAACTCTCTGTATTAGTTTTGTATTGCTGCTAACATATTACCACAAATTCAGCAGCTTAAACGATACCCATTTATTACTTCACAGTTTTGTAGGTCAGGAGTCCAGGGTGAGTAGTCTAGGCAGGCTTGTATTCAAGTTACTAAAAGGCTGAAATGAAGATGTCAGTGGTCGGGCTCTGGGGAAGAATCTGAAAAACTCCAGAAATTGTATCTATTAGGCAGGTTTCCACCATCAGTTCTTCTCTGCTGGGTGCTGCTAGGGAGGTTCTGACCACCAGAGGGCGCTAGAACCACAATCCCTGTGGCAGGGGAGAGACGCCCGAGTTGCAGCTCCTTTTTGCCGCCTTGGTACAGTTACCAATAGCATCTACATCACCTGGGAATTTAGAAAGGCAGACTCTCAGGCCCCAAACTCAGACCCACTGAATCAAAATCTTCATTCTGTCAGACCCCCAGGCAATTTGTGTTCACATTGACGTTTGAGGGGCACTCCAGCACAGTGCTTCTCAACCTTGGCTGCGTGTTAGAAACACCCAGGAGCTTTAAAAATCGCTTGATGCAAGGGGACCACTCCCCAGGAATTCTGATTATAACGGTCCTAAGGTCCGGACTGTTAAAAGCTCCCCTGAGGATTTTAATGTGCGGCCAAGGTTGAGAATCGCTGCGAGTGTAGCTCATTCCACACTGTAAGAACCCTGTGCATAAGCTATAGTTCGTCCACCTGGGTGTAGACACCGAGAAGGACATAAAGCCCCACCCCTGGACATAAAGCCCCAGATCTCAGGGGCCTCCAAGTTCTAGTGAAGTCAGGGCAACATGAAAATGTGAAACACTGAAGCAGTGTTATCTTGTTTTCAAAGTGCTTCAAAGACCTAGGTCAAACACCGGCTCCTCAGACAGAAATTCTACCCCACCCCCCAACATGCTTGGCGATGATACTCCCCGATAGGTGCTCCCTGACCCGTGACGGTGCCTCCTGATCTCCACCGGGGACTCCTGGAGAGCAAGAAATGTGTTGATTGGTTCCTGCAGTGTGTTTGCTCAATGAAGCACCCTCCACAATTACTACAGTAACCTGGGCAGACTCCCCGGCTGGTGGTGGAAACCGTGAGCTGAACTTCAAGGAATAAGGTACCTGGAGGATAGAGGAACTTGGCAGTGTTAGGACAGACTTTTAAAAATCTTTGTTCTTCCCTATTTATATAGCGCTTTACAGTCCGATGCACTTTTATGTACATTCTTTCGTTTTCACAATACCCATCTGTGTTAAGTTACAGTAGGTTAACCCTTCAGTAGTGGAAAACTGAGTGACAGAGAGGTGACCAGACATGATGAAATTTGCAGGATGAGTCAGGAAGAATTAGAAGAAGAAATTGCTTTCCTAAATTTTCTAATTTTCTAAGTGCTATTTCCAAGATGTGGCAATATCCAACTTCTGACCTCTCTTTCCTCACTGTTTGGGAGCATTTCTGGAAACTTTGTTTTTCCTTCTTCATTCTCCTCCCCCAGGTGGAGGGTTTGTTTTGTCATTCTGGAATTGTTGGTTTATCTCCGACCTAATCTCCATGAAGTTATATGACTTCTCTTTTTCGATAGAAGATTCACCAGGTGTGGAGTAAATTCTCAGGATGTGCTAGCAATAATGATAATGATTTCATTGTATGATTCTTCAATGCAAAGAACTTATTTCTCATTGTGCCTCTAGCACTTTAACAAAATATTTGTGGAATGAATGAATCACAAATGAAGTGAGAAGATTTGCGAAGTTAAATCTGAGAAACGGAAGAAGATGCAGAAAATTAATCCAGCCATGAGTCTGAGGTGGAGTGGTGGGGTGTGGTTCTAACCTCTGAACCAAGAGCTGTGAAGGATGATGTATGTAGAAATACTGCCGGCACCATGGGAGGGAGCTGGTTTTATCTTCTCAAATAATGGCCAACTCTCTTATCAGTGCTTTCTATGGTACAGGAAAAAGATGTTAAAGTCTGGACGTATTTCCCGCTCAAATGAAATGCTGTAAATTTCTTTGAAGAATTCAATGAGCCTACAGATACTGACCCTTTCGATAAAGGCCTCCCTGCTCCCCTTCCTTCTGTCAAGTGTCCTTTCTCCTCTGGGGTAGAAACACTTCTCCTTCCTGGGTCCCCAAACAACCCTTCTCCTGCAAACATTTGAAGTGTAGGAAGGATGTGAAAGGTTGTGCTCTGGCTTCATCCCGTGTTTCTGCCCCATCAGGATGCTCTGAGGCCCCACAGCCCAGGCCCACGCCTCCTTGATAAGCTACCCTTGACTTTCTCCCCTTGCTCTCCTTCTACCATCTCCCACTTTCTTCCTGGAGACTTGGCCATCCAAGGGCTGCAGTGCCTGTCCAGGGGGGTGCTGTGGACAAGACATGGGTCCTGCTCAGCCCCACTCTGCCCTTGGCACCAAGAATCAGTGTTGGTGTCGTAGGCCTTCTGTTCACTCCTGGTCCTGTACTTAGGGGCTCATGAGGGCCAGGTGATGGTGGGAGAGAGGCTACTGCTGGTGGACACTCAGGAATGGCAGCTTCGCTGCTGCGCGCGGGCTTTCTCTAGCTATGGTGAGTGGGGGCTGCTCTTCATTGCGGTGCGTGGGCTCCTCATTGCAGCGGCTTCTCTCATTGCAGAGCACAAGCCCTAGGCGTGTGGGCTTCAGTAGTTGTGGCACACGGGCTTAGTTGCTCTGTGGTATGTGGGATCTTCTCGGACCAGGGCTCGAACCTGTGCCCCCTGCATTGGAAGGTGGATTTTAAACCACTGGACCACCAGGGAAGTCCCAGTGGGTCCTTGTCATTTATCTATTTTATATACAGTAGTGTGTACATGTTAATCCCAAATTCCTAATATATCCCTTCTTTCCCCCTTGGTAACCATTAGTTTGCTTTCTATGTCCAAAACAGTTATTTTCTACAGAAAATCTTGTATTTGGTCCTGAGAAATCCTTGTAGAAATGAACCCAAATGGAGAAAAAATGCGGTTAGGTTTTAGAACAGGCCATCCTTTCTTAGACTATGTCTCGGGTCCCTCCTTCCAGTTTTTAGGGTGAGAATAAAGTTTATAAAATTAGAAGACAGAACAGAAAAATAGGTGCTAGGAAGGAAGCTGGGGAGATGAAGGAAACCCTTGGGAGGCCCAGTCCTTAATGCTCTAGTTGACAAAATGTAAAAAATCCATCTTCATCCCTCCTACCTTGTCCTTGTCAAGGTGCTGATCCCTTGGGAACTCAAGGTACACGACGCCTCCTCCCCAGATAGTCCCAAGTTTAAGGGCAGGAAATGGTCTTGGACTGGGTGCCTTTGCCCTGAGAGCGGCAGCACAAACAATTCAACCCGAGATGGTGAAGAGACAAAGCAGAAGTTCAAGAGAAACAGATGCGCCAGTGATACGGTATGGGAGGTCGAGGCAGAGGGTGGCTGGGAGGCACCGTCCAGCTTGCCCCACAGACAGCCAGTGAGCACCTGTTCTGTAGAAATGGAGCTCAGTCTAGCCCAAAGGCAGAACTCTGAATATGCAAACAAAGAACTGAAGGGGAGGACGCCAGGCAATTTGGGACTTTCCAGGGTGGAGGGTGTGGGAAGGGATTTGCTAAAATCAGACACACTTGGGGGAAGAAACCTTGCATCTACAGAGAGTGTGGGTGAGATTAGGTAAGAAGTCAAAACTTACCAGACCACGTGAATACACGCAGAGAAGAAATCAGAAGGCACAGTTCATTGGAAACAGATAGATAACAGTCGGGAAATCTTAAAGTATCTGGGGAGCGCAAATATCTCATTATTGCTTATTATTTGTCAGAAATACACAAGCCCACGCTCTCTTGAGCACCCACACAGGAGTGGAGGATGGAAGTAGCACTGACTCTCTCTGTGCATCAACTCTTCATGTGGAAAAATGCTTCAGAAATGGCACACAATCAGGACCCCCTCAACTCACACCCCTACCCCAGCTGGGAGGAGACTCCAGTGGGAGTCTCGTGACCCTGCTACTCTCCTGAATGAGGGAAAGGCAGAAATAATGGAATAAGAGGCAGGTGGTTTTCAATCCACAGAGCTTTTCCGAAGGGGGAACATGGGGACCTTCACGTGGGAGCCTCACGTGCGGTGTTCTTAGGTAGCCCTGCTCCGTTTGAGATTTCGTTACCGCACACCAGCCCTTCCTGTGTTTCCAAGGACATTAAGTGCTAAAGAGTTTCCTTCTCTCCACAGTCCTGAGGCCAGCCATGAACTTCCCTCAGAGATCTGTCTGCAAATGCCGAGATCAGAAAAGGTAAAGACGACACTGGCTGTAAGCCCAGGTCCCCCACATCACTCAGCCCCTAAGAGGGAATCTGAGTCAAGCTCGATGTCTCCTGAAGACAGTAATCTTGTGCAGGAAGAGAAGGGTGGGTTCTGGGAAAAGATATGCCAGGGGAGGGGAGGGACATCTTGACTCCAGGCCTCTTGGGGGGTTGATCACGTCAACATGCTGGGGACTCCCGGGGCCAGCCCTGACCTCTGTTTGCCAGCTGCCCACTGGACCTCTCCACCTGGATCATGCACGGGCATCACCAACAAGTTGTCCTAAATAGAACTCTTGAGGTTTTTCTGCAAAATATTTTCTCATTTCTGTCTTCCTTTGCCCCCTCAGTTGTTAAACCACAGGCTGGGCCCCACTTCTAAATATGGACCAAGGATCACGAATATTTGAGGAAAGCCTCTAACGTGAAAAGCCAAGAGACTCCTAAAGAAGAGCAAAGTGGGAAGACTTTCCATCCCAGATATCAAGACTAGTTATGAAACTACACATATGTATATTATACTTATGTGTATCTATGTATAAAATATATACCTGTTTATATCTGTGTTTATACATATGGTAATTAGGTATGTATAACTAGCATAGTGTAGTTTTTGCACAGGGATAGACAAATGAAGCTCTGAAACACCCATGGATGGGTGGATAGATGGGTGGATGGATGGGTAGATGGATGGATAGATAGATACTTGATGTGTGACAGAAGGAACGCAAAGACACAGGTAAAGGAATGTTCACGCTAGCACTATTTTCAACAGTCCAAACTGGGAAGCCCTCAAATATCCATCAACATAGTCAATAAGTACATAGTGCTATTTATCTACAATTTATTTCAGCAGTGGACCACTATACAACATTAAAAATGAAGAAGTTTCAGCCACACACAATAAAGTGGATGATTCACAAACAGAATGTTAAAGGGAAAAAGCCAAATACAAAAGACTTCAAAGTGTGTTACTCTATTTCTATGAAGTTCAGAAGCAGGCAAAACTAAACTGGGGGCTTCCCTGGTGGCGCAGTGGTTGAGAGTCCGCCTGCCGATGCAGGGGACACGGGTTCGTGCCCCGGTCTGGGAGGATCCCACATGTCGCGGAGCGGCTGGGCCCATGAGCCATGGCTGCTGAGCCTGTGCGTCCGGAGCCTGTGCTCCGCAAAGGGAGAGGCCACAACAGTGAGAGGCCCGCGTATCCCCCCCCCCAAAAAAAAAAAAAAACTAAACTGGGCTGTTGGGAAACATATGCTCAGGTAGTGAAACACTAAAGAAACGCAAAGGAAGGGATTAACATAGAAGTCGGAGTGTACTTGTCTTTGGAGGGGAGGAGGGTTTGGCTGGGAAGCGTCACTTGGTGGCATCTGGCGGAGGGTAGGGGGCGGGTTGGGCAGCAACATGCTTTTTCTTGACTTGGGTGGTGGGTCTATGGGAGTTCCTTTTATGATTATATATTAAGCTATTTACATTTTATGCCTTTTTTGGTGTGTATCATCTGTCACAAAAAGCTTTTTGAAAACAAAATACCAAAGGGAAAACGAATCTAAGAAAAGATATGAAAGAACTTGGTAAGAAACATTATTTTTCAAAAGTAACTTAGCACATGGGGGTGGCAGCTGAGGAACAATGAATGAACTTAATGCTCCTGAACTGTACACTTAAAAAGGTTGAGACAGTAACTTTTATGTTATGTGCATTTTGCCACGACTTAAAAAAAAAACAAACCTAAACTCTCAGAGAGGACATTAACACATACCTAAATACGTGGAGTGTGACCCCATGTGGACGTTTTGGAAAACTCAGTATTGTAAAGATATCAATTGTTTGTTAGAGCATAACAATGAAACTCTCATTGTTGATTTTTCCCCCTTGGAACTTGACAAACTGACGCTGGTAGCACAGGAACAACACAGCAAGACTTGCTTCACCAGATATCAAGACTTACTTTAAAGATAAAGTAATTGAGGAGATATCTTATAGACTCGGAGTCAGGCAGATCCACAGAACCAGCCTGGGCACTTAGAGACAGAGCCCACAGGTGAGGCACAGACGGCCGGTCAATCAGGCGGACGCTGGCTAACCCAGGAGTCACGCAGGAAGCACATCCAGGAACATTGAGGGCAGCCCCACTGCTCATCAGAGCAGAGAGCCGGAAACAACCCAGGGTCTATGGGCAAGAAAAATGGATAAATAAATTGTGGTGTTCATTTCACAAAGGAATATCGTGCAGCAGCAAAAATAGGTGACGTGTAACTACCTGCTCCCTAGGGATGAATCTTAGAAATAACGTTGAGTGAGAAAAGCTAGTCACAGAAGATGACACATGGAATGACTCCATTTTATAAAGCTCAAAAGCAAGTAAAGCTAAAAATTATAATGGTTAGGAATGCATACCAGTCTGATTTCAAAACAGCAATTAAAAGACGTGAAGCGGGCTTCCCTGGTGGCGCAGTGGTTGGGAGTCCGCCTGCCGATGCAGGGGACACGGGTTCGTGCCCCGGTCCGGGAAGATCCCACATGCCGCGGAGCGGCTGGGCCCGTGGGCCATGGCCGCTGGGCCTGCGCGTCCGGAGCCTGTGCTCCGCAGCGGGAGAGGCCACAGCAGTGAGAGGCCCGCGTACCGCAAAAAAACAAAACAAAACAGCAATTAAAAGACGTGAAGGAATGATAACTGACAAATGAGGGGTGATGGAGGCTTTTGGAAGGGAGGCAGGGGTGGGATAAGGCAGTCACAGGGGGACTCACAGTGATGTGCTGGCTCTCAAATTGGGTGTGGGGGATCATGGGGTTCATTTTACTGTTAAACTTGGTAACTCACAAGTAGGATGCAGACGTCCTTTACCATGTGTCAATTATTACATAATAAAATTGGAAAAGAGCTAAGCCACGGGGAATGCCAGCTTTTACAGATCAGGTGGAGGAGACAGAGCTGTGTACAAAAGTGAGGTGGAGCTGTCAGTGGGATGCCCTTGAGGCCAAGAGAACCCACCAGAAAGAAGAGGGGTCTCCCAGGCTCCCGCCTCTAGGAGCAGGGCTGGAAGATGCGGACTGGAGAGAGTCTCAGATTTGGCCACCTGGGGGTGGTGTCTGGGGTTGGAGGAGCAGTCCTGGGGGAGAAGTGGGGACAGGAGGGACATAGTGCTGGCTGCCGCCAACAGGAGACATGGAGCAATAGAGGCCTAGGGTGAGGACAGCCCCTTGCTCCACGGGCAGTCAAGAGGGAAGGGCCTCTTCTGAGATATGAATGCCCCCACCGGCACCCCGCCCTTCTCCCAGGAACAGCTGGCCAGAGGGGAACATGACTCCAGCTGGACACGCTATCCCGCCTGACAGGGTCGTGACTCTCTGGCCCAGCCAGGACTCCTGGCAGGGAGAAAAGGGCCTGGTCACCTGCCCTCACCCTGGAAGTCGGAGCAAACCCTGTGAGGACAGAAGGAGGAGGAAGCCATAAGGTAGGGGCGCTGGGGTGTCTGGGAGGGACTCTGGGGTCCAGGCCTGGCCTGTGAAGGTCAGGGTCTTCCCAAACCAGGGGGAACCCTCTCTGGGTCCCACCGGTCCTCCTTCCCTCGACCCCCAGCAGCTGGGTGCCAAGAAGCCCTTGCCACGTACTGCTGTGAGGACAGACAGACACTAATCTCATCTCCCCAGACCCACGAGGCCTCCAGGATCATAATCACAACGGCAGGAGCTGGCCTGGTTCCCTCCCTTTGTGTGTCTTGGGAGGGGCAGTTGCTGAGCAAACAGGGAAGGGAAATCCTGGATTCTGCCTCTCTTTTCCGCTTCATCAGCCCGTTACTCAGGCCCAAGGGCCTCTAGGGCCCACTCAGGCCTGGCTCCTTCCTGGCCCTGTGTGTGGGGAAGGGTGCCGGGGTGGTGGGTATATATTCAACCAGGGCTTGGCCTTGGTGAATTCTCAGAAAAAATAAACCCCAGTCTAGGGGCATGAACAGAGTTTACTGACCACTTATTGTGGTCCGGGCCCTGGGCTGGGCCCTACACTTGTCAGAGCTCCCTGACACTGCCCGGTCACCCTAGGATGTCGCTATCTGGATCTCCAGTTTCCAGAGAGGAACCTGAGATTCAGGGTCGAGAAGGAGGATGTTGGCAGAGGTGGGAATCCCACCCAGACCTCTCTGACCCCCACACTGTGCTCTGAAGCTCAAGCTCACCCTCCTCTCGGAGGTGCAGCGGGGGGGGAGGGGCAGGGTTTGCATGGGAACTCTCCCCTTCACCTCTTCACCTCTTCTTTCTCCCCCAGAGACCAAGACCCCCAACCGGGCAGGCAGAACTCTCCCCATGGCTGGGTTCCTGCCCCTGCTGCCTTGCGCACCCCTGCTGACCCAGGACGGTGGTGCCCAGGACTCACCTGTCCTCCCAGCCAAGTGGCAGAGCCAGCAGCCACAGGGTGGCAGGGCCCAGGGCCTGGCCTCTAAGCCCTGGAGGCTCCCAGAGGTGCCCTCCATTCAGATAACGCCAGCCAGCGATGGGGACTCACCCCCCTGCACCCCACCTCCCCAGCGCCTGCAGCTGCCGAGGACCCCAGACCTGGAGAGTTTGCCCCAGGACAGGTCAGACCTGGGTGGTGGGATGGGAAAGGGGTTCTCTCTCTCGGGACCCACAGGGTGGGTTCCCTGTGGCTGGCACTCCAGGTGGGGAGCTGAAGGTCAGTTAGAATGTGGCCTTAGCCCCACAGGGGCCTGACTGGAAGCTGTGAAATAGATGCAGAAAAAAATTGCAGCTGGGAATATGTGTTGGGATAACCAACTGAGCTCAGCTGAGCACTGCTTACTAAGACCAGAGGCGAACATTCTCTTTTGACCCACCTGGTGTTTTTCAAACTGTGGGTCATGACCCATTTAAGGGCTGCTGCAACCGCTGCAATTGCTACACGGCAATCAACACTTTTCCCCAAACAGAATCAGGAGAGAATCGAAAATAACAGTGTTAAAAAAAAAAAAGAAGAAGAAAATAACACACTGTATGAGGCAGTGAACAAGTGTGGCTTCCTACAAATGTTGTGACATTACATATACAGCTGTCCCCGGTATCCGTGGGGGTTCCAAGGCCCCTGCAGATACCACACTTTGCAGATACTGAAATCTCTTATACAGGGCTTCCCCGGTGGCGCAGTGGTCGAGAGTCCGCCTGCCGATGCAGGGGACGCGGGTTCGTGCCCCGGTCCGGGAGGATCCCCCATGCCGCGGAGCGGCTGGGACCGTGAGCCATGGCCGCTGAGCCTGCGCGTCCGGAGCCTGTGCTCCGCAACGGGAGAGGCCACCACAGTGAGAGGCCCGCGTACTGCAAAAAACAAACAAAAAAATCTCTTATATAAAATGGCGTAGTATTTGCATGTTACCTACTCACATTCTCCTGTATACTTTAAATTACCTCTTGATTACTTATAAGACCTAATGCAGTGTAAATGCTTTGTAAATGGTTGTAAATACTATGTAAATGGTTGCCAGGCAGCAAATTCAAGTTTTGCTTCCTGGAATTTTTTTTTTTTATTGAAGTATAGTTGATTTACAATGTTGCGTTAGTTTTAGGTGTACAGCAATGTGATTCAGTTATACATACACACATATACCTATTCTTTTTCAGATGCTTTTCCATTACAGGTTATTACAAGATATTGAATATTGTTCCCTGTGGTATACAGTAGGTCTTTGCTGTTTATCTATTTTATATATAGTATTAATCCCAACTCCTAATTTATCCCTCCCCAGCCCCCCGATTTTTTATACAAATATTAAATTATTATTTTGTACACCTGAAACTAATATATTATGTACCAATTTAAAAAAATGGAAGTGTAGTTAATTCACAATGTTGTGTTAGTTTCAAGTGTACCCCTCCTGGAATTAAAAAAATTTTTTTTTTCGACCCTTGATTGGTTGAATCCACAGATGTGGAATTTGCAGATACAGAGGGCTGACCGTATTTTTAAGTGTGTACTTGGAAACCAATGTAAAAGGTATTTCCTGCTGAAACTCTTGGGGAAAAAAAAAAGTTTAAACAAAACTTCTGCATAGAAACACTACCTCTGGCACAAGGAGACAGGAACAGGGAGGTTCAAGACTATAGGAGGAAAGAGGAAAGAACTACATTGGCCTTGAATAGAAATGTCCATTGTGGTTTCTTCCAACAATGAACATTCGATAAGAGTTAAAGTTTATGAAGTAGGGCTCTGTGTATCAACGTGGAGAAGTCTCAGAAACAATGACGGTTGCAAAATGATACAGTAGGAGCCTAACTGTGTATCTTTTTAGAAGACATTGAATAATAGGATATATTGTTATTGGATGCATCTTGATGCAGAAAAAGGATAAAAAAATGTACAGAAAGAACACACACCAACTTCAGGGCAGGGGGTAACTTGGGGGGCAGGAACAGAAAAACGAGGGATGGGGACTTGGTAACTGTAACTGTAATCATTTATTTCTTAAAGAAAAAGAAAAAGGATCTGAAGCAAAAATGGCAAAATGTCCACATCTATTGATGTCATATATGCTTGGTAGGGACCAGGATGACTCTTGCATTTTTCCTGTTTGAAATAAATATTCCCTAATTAAAAATTTTAAAGTATTTCAAAAGAAGAAACAGGCAAAGAGAAATACAAAGAAAGAGAACAGTGAGACAAAGGGAGGTGGTGGAGGGAAGGCCTGGCTGAGATCTGACCCTGAGATCTGACCTTGAGAGGCAGTCACGGGAAGAAGGGGGGAAGAGCTTCCCTGCAGAGGCAAAGCAAGTGCAAAGGCCTGGGGTTAGGAATGTGTCTGGGGAGTTAGAGGAACAGCAGGGAGGCTGGGTAGCTAGAGGCTGTGAGCAAGGGGGAGCCAGAGGAGAAGTAAGACTGGAGACTTAGGCAACAAGGGAAGGACTTTGCTTTCAGCGGGACTGAGAGGTGGGGCCCCAGGAGGGCACCAAGCCCCGAGGGCCCTGACCTGACACCAGTTCACAGGCTCCCTCTGGCTGTGTGTGGGGAGCAGACTGTAGGGGCGGGATGGGAGCAGGGAGACCAGGGAGGAGGCTGTGTGATGGTCCAGGAGGGAGGATGGAGGCTGGGCCTGGGTGGGGGCAGTGGAGGAGCCGAGTTTAGATTCTGGATAGACTTTGTGGGTGGAGCCCACAGGGTCTGCTGAGAGACTGGATGTGCGTGTGAGGGAAAGAGGGTCAAGAAAAGCTGAAGTTTGGGGCCTACCATCCACCAAAATGGAGAAGACAGTGGGTTTTTTTGGAGGGAGGGGGTGTAGGGTGGGAGAGCCATGGGAATGGAGTTTTTTTCAACAGCTAGGAACAGCCTGTCCTAGAGGAGCGGGGAGCAAGTCTCTGTGCTGGGGCGCCCGTGGCCAGGAGCTGCGAGGTGGGACTCCCGTGTCTGTGCTCTCGGACAAGGGGTCCAGGACACCGACAGACTCAGGCAGCTGATACTCAGGCAGCCGCTGCAGAGACAGGCGCAGGTTATGGCGTCACGGGAGGGTTGCGTCCAACAACAGTGACCTCGGCGAGGCACTTCCCATCTTTGAGGCCAGGCTTCCCCTTCTGTAAAAGGGCAGTCCCTCCACCCCCACCCCCCCACTGTCCTGTGGGAAAGTCCTGACCACAGAGTTAGTGGGATCCCCAGGACTAGGTGACTTGCTTGAAGTCAGATAAGCGCCGGGGAGGCTGGATTCTAACTCGGGCTGGCTGACGCGGGCTGGGACCAAGAGGGGTCCCCAGAAACCAAGGCGCTGGGCCCTCCGGGGGCCGACAGCGGGGGTTCAGAGATGCGGAGAGGGAGGCGGCCTAGGCCCCCACCCGCTTCCCGCCAGCTGCGTACCCACAGCCGCAACCCCTCCGTTTCCCCGAATCTCCATCCCACCCCCAGCTCCACCCCACCTCTCAGGTTCCGCCCCGGGTGTGCGGGGGGGTGCCGAGAGCCCCCAGCCTGGGGTCTCACTGGAGCCGAGGACCCCTTTCCCGCTACCAGGGGAGCGGGTCGGGCCTGTGCCCAAGCCTCTAGCTGCCATGGCGGTGTCGTGTTTTAATCAAGTCTGTGTTTTTCTCCTGTCTTTCCCCCTCCCCGGTCCACTTCTCTGTCTCTCTCCTTAGAGCCTCTGTCTGTTTCTCTTCCTCTCTCTTGCTCTCTCCGTGCTCTGGCGTCCCAGCCGCCCCTCTCCATCTCTGTCTCGCTCTTCCTGCCCCAGCGCCCCGTCCCTCCCTCTCTAATTCTCCCTCTCGCGTCTCTCTCCCTGTGGCCTCGCTCTGTCCCCGCCGTCCCTCCCTCGCCTTGGCCAGCTCCCCGTGGGTCTCCCTCTCGCTCTCACCTCCTCCTCTCCCGCCTCCCTGCGGCCCCTCTCTCCCTCCAGGTATCTGACTCTCTCCATCTAGGCCCCTACGCGCCTCCCCGCCTCGGCCGGTCCCTCCCCTCCCCCCTCCCTCCCGCGGGCGGGGGGCGGTGCTGTGACGCGACGGGGCGGGGGCAGGAACGGGGAGCTGACGCTGCGGCTACCTCCCGCGGCCCCGGCCTTTTGTGCGGGCGGCGGGCGGCGGGCGGCGGGCGGTGGGCGGTGGGCTGCGGGCGGCGGGGTCGGGTGCGGGCGGCGGCCGAAGAAGGCGAGGCGGCTGCCCAGCGGGGACGCTCAGCCGGGCCCGGCCCTGCCCTGCGGCTGGGCGCGCCCACCGCTCCGCATCCATGTTCGAGTGAGGACCGCGGCGGGGGCGGGGGAGGTTCGGGAGAAGGTCGGGGGGGAGGGGGCTCCGCGGGCTCGGCTAGGAGTGGCGCGGCAGCGGCCGAGATCCGGGAGCTTGTGTACCGGGGGCCGGCCAGGGAGAGGGGAGGGAGGCGTTGGGGGCCCATGGGTGCGCTCGGGGATGGGCCCTGACGGCGGGGAGGCCCCCGGGGCCGGTTCGTTGGCTTGGCGGGGCTTTGGCTGGGGGACCCGGCCTTCCGGGAGCGCCCGGGCCTCCTTCGCCTCTGCTTGGGAGGCGAGGGGTGTGCGCGAGGCTGACCCAGGTCTTCGGGCCTGCGGTCGAGGCAGGACGCAGACGAGCCCCCTCCGGCCGGGCCCCCAGGTCACGGAGCCCGGGGCAAGCCCGGGAGCAGCCTCTCCGGGTCTGGGCCCCCTCCCGCCGTTGTGATCTGTTGCTGGGCCCGGGGCTGCTCGGATGGGGGCTGTTGCGTGGCTGGCCGGCCGACCGCGTGCGTGAGATCCTCTGGGGTCGTGGGCACGGAATTGACCTACTCTCTGTCTGGGCCCAGAGTATTTTAGATTTTGCGTTGTAGGTGTCTTGGAAGTGTGTATGCGTGTTTGTGTTTCTAGTGTGCAGGCAGCTGTGATCCTCTTTGGCTCCGTGTGTGTGTGTGATTTACCTCGAATTCCATCTGTGGCTCCATGTGTTTCTGTAAGCTTCCTGCGTGTGTCTGATTGTGACTGTAGTGTGGGTCTGGGGCTTTGTGTGTGTGGCTGTGACCTTCCGTGGTTGTGTAATGTATCTCATCCCGTTAGACCTATGCATGTCTGATTGTGACTTGGGAGTGTGTGTACATGTGTCTAAGTCTCCTAGTGTGCAGGCAGCTGTGATCCTCCTTGGCTGTGTGCGTGTGTGTGAATTTAGCTGGGATACCATCTGTGGCTCCATGTGTTTCTGTAAGCTGCCTGTGTGTTCAGTTGTGACTTTGTAGTGTGTGTGTGCATGTGTCAGGGGCTCTTTGTTTGCTGCTGTGACCCTTTGCCTCTGTGTGCTTATAATTTGCCTCTGAACCTGTTAGCTCTGTGTGCAAATGTAAGTCACCTGTGTGTGTGCATGTGTGACATTATTGTGTGTCTGGGGTCGTTGAGTATGACTGAAACCCTCTGGGGTTGTACCTTTTATCTATTTCTGGTTCCATCTTTGTGTGAAAGTTCCTGTGTGTGTCGCTTCGTGACATTGTTGTACGTGCCTGGGCTTCCATGTGAGCAGCTGGGACCCTCTGGGGCTTTGTGTGAGTGAGAGACCCCTTGTGGCTCACAGTGAGCCTGGGACCCTCCCTCCTGAGACCTTGGCTGTACCCTTGACTCTCCGGAGCAATAATCGTAACTGATGCTGTTCCGCTGTTACAGTTTATAAAGCATGTCCCATGCATGATTTCAGTACCTGGCCACTGTGTTGTCGAGATGTGTCCACGACCTCCCGGGGCTGCATTTTTCCCCAAGTCCTTCATGGCTGTGTGAGTGTCAGGGCTCTCTTGTCAGTCAGCAACAGCAGCTGACATGTCCATCCCTTGCCACGTAAGAGCAGGTCTTTGCTCTGGCTTCCCCTCCAGATGGGGAATGCCATGAGAGCTGAGCTGACCCTAGACTTCATTTACCTGGGTTGTGCACATGTTAGCTGGGGTCCCCTGTGACTGTTCTTTCACTGTGTGGCTCTCTCTGTAACTGTGGGAATGTTACTTGCTTTCAAGTCTCCTCTGAGACTTTCTTGTGCCGGTATGTGTGAATGTACCTGGGACTTTGCATGGTTTTCTGTTTCTGTGACCCTCTGCAGCTGCGTGTGTGTTGTGCATGCATGCACGCGCATGTGTGTGTAACTTCTGGGACTTTGTGTGTGGCTGTGGCGTCCTTGTGTGTGATTGTGCTGAGACTCTGTGGCTTTGTGTGTGACTGTAATATACCTGTGATACTATTGCAGGGTGTATGGGGGGTGAGGGGTAGGGGAGGCTTCTTACAACTGTGGGGAACTGCAGTTTGCCTGTGACAGTGGCTGTGTGTGAGCCACGTCGAGGTTCCCTTTTGTGCACACCTGTGTAGGCCTCTGCCCCTCTCTGACCGGAGGGAGTTGTTGGCCTCTTTAGGCCCGGGAAACCGGAGGTGAGGTGTCTGCAGTGACAAAACCCCATTCTCTTCCAAGTCCCTGAGCCATGTCACCGTGTCGGGCTCCTCCCTTCCCTCTGCTGCAGCCTGCCTGGTTGGGCAGCCTCCGGGCTGTCAGGCTTGAGCACCTCCTCTTTGTCCTGCCAAGGAGCGAGATCTGGGGGCGCAGGCTGGGCCCTGTCTGTGTGTGTCGGACTTGTCTGCAGGCGCCTTCCCTAGACCTGAGGCTGCAGGAGGGTAGGATAGGTGGAGGAGGGGTCTGCATTTCGGGCTAGAGAGGCAGGAAGATGAGGCAGGGGAGGAATGTGGTCACCCCTCCTTTAAACCCTTCCCGAGCTCACCAGGGCCGTCAGGGTGAAGCCCGAACACCTGCTCAGGGCCCAGAGGGCCTGCAGGTGGGCCTGTGGCCTCCTGTCCTCCTTCCCCAGCCCCGCTGGCCACCTCCCTCCTCCTCAGACCTGCCAAACTCAGTCCTGTGCCGGAACTCACCGTTCCTGCCCCTAAAACAGTCTTCCCCGGCCCTTTGCCAGATCTGCTCCTTGTCCTTTGGGCTCAGCTCAAGTGGTCCCTGCACACCAACCCACTTAGCCCTCCTTATCTCCGTGGTCCTCAAACTTGAACATGCATTAGAGTCTCCTGGACCCCACCCACACTTCCTGACTCAGGAGGTCTGAGGTAGGTTCCAGACTGCATTTCTGACAGCTTCCAGGCACTGCTGGCGCTGCCCCTGTGCGCAGCGCTGCCTCACAGCACTGACCAGTGTCTGAGATCATCATCCTTATTTACATGATCTCTTACTGATCGTCTCTGTTCCCCCATCAGAATGTCAGGTCCCTGCGGGCAGCTGTTGGGTCTGTCTTGCCCACTTCTGTGTCCCCAGTGCCCGGTGCAGGGCCGGTGCTCCGTGTGCACTTAGGGGTGACTGACTGGGGTTGGCGTCCGTTTGGGCTCCAAATACCAGGCTGAGGTGTTTGTGCAGGGGGTCAGCGTGGCACCTCGGCAGCAAGTGCTCTGGGGTGGCGGCAGGGCTGCGTGTTCCATCTTAGCCTGACAGTCCCTACTCAGCCAGAGCACCTTCCAGGTGGTGGGCTCTATGTATGTACGTCCTATAGACAACCCTGGGAGGTGGATACTGCTGTTATCCCCATTATACTCAAGAAGAAACTGAGGCACAGAAAGGTTCAGGCACTTGCCCAAGGTCACAGGGAAGTGGTCCAGCTGAGATCTGCAGCAGCCTCAGCCTGCGGAGGGTTGGGCCAGTGGTACACTTGGTGGAATCCAAGTTTGGAGGGTGGGGGGCACGGGGTGGGGTCAATCACTCGTTCAGTCTACAGGGGCAAAAGCTTGCGGAGCACCTGCTGTGCGCCAGGCCTCATTCTAGGCAATGGGGTGCAGCTGGGAACAAAACCCCCTTCCCCTGTGAAGTGCACCTCCTGGTGTGGGAGGATTTGAAACGCGAGGGAGAGAGAAGAGGGAGGGGGCTCGGGGGCTCGGGGGCTCGGGAGAGGGGATGTGGTTTACGTGGAGGGGCGAGGGAAGGTATCTTGGAGAACTGGCCCCTGAGCAGAGGCGGTAAGGACCTTGCCTTCATCTGGAGTCGAATGCAGGGGGAGAGGACTAAGCCAGGAGGTCCCTGACCTGAGCAGCGAGGAGGCTACTGCGATGTCCAGGAGCGGGGAGCATGGAGGCTGGGTCAGGCCGCTGGAGCAGGGGGAGGTGGGCCAAATAGAAATAATGGAGATAGATTTTAGAGCTGGACCATGTGGGACTTGCTAATAGAGTAAAAATGAGGGGTGAGTAGGAAAGAAGACGCTTAGGTTTTTAGCTCAAGCCACTGAGTGGAAAGTGGTTGTTCAATAAATATTTATTGTTATGAAAGAATTAATAAGTTAATTTTAAGACCAGCAGGCATTACTGAGAGCTCACTATGTGCCAGGCTCTGTTAGAAGCCCTTTACATGTACTGATTTGTTTAACCCTCCAGACAACTAGAAGAGGACATGCATTTCTCACCCTTGGATTACAGATGAACTGATCGAGGCCTGGGGAGCTAGGGGGCCTGCTCTGGGTCACATGGCTAGGAAGTGGAGCAGGGTGGGTAGGTGGGGATCAATGGGCTGATGGGTGGGCCCCCCCCACGCCGGCCTGTCCCCCCACTCCAGCCTGTTTTCCCCCACAATGCCCCTCTTCCTGTTCCCCCAGCACCACCCCGCACTCTGGCCGGAGCACGCCAAGCAGCTCCCCATCTCTCCGTAAGCGGCTTCAGCTCTTGCCGCCAAGCCGACTCCCACCTGAGCCGGAACCAGGTACCATGGTGGAGAAGGGGTCAGATAGCTCCTCAGAGAAGGGTGGGGTGCCTGGGACACCCAGCACCCAGAGCCTGGGCAGCCGGAACTTCATCCGCAACAGCAAGGTCAGTTGGTGCAAGCCCAGGTGGGGTGGGGGGGAGCGGTGGGGGGAGGGGTGGGAGGGCAGGGGCATCCCGAGGCTCATTCTGACTCCATTCCTTTCTCTTACAGAAGATGCAGAGCTGGTACAGTGTAAGTATCGGGGCAGGGGGCCTTGCTGGAAGGATGAGAGGGAGGGGGACAGGTGCTGGGCCAGGGGCCCCTGGCTGCAGTAGTCATGGAGTGGGTGCTGGGGTCAGCAGACCTGGGGGTCACATCCTATGCTGCTACTTACATGCTCTGTGACCTTGAGTGAGTTGCTTAACCTCTCTGGGTTTCTCTCTCCTTGAGAAACAGTTCTGACCTTACTAGACTGAAGGGAACATTCACTGAGAGTCAGTGATACTGGTGGGTACGTGGTACAGGACCTGGCTTAGGTAGCAATCAGTAAATGGCTCTCGTTATGGTTACTCTTGTGTTAACAGGCAGTAGGAGCCAGAGGTGAGCTAGACACTGAAGCCTCAGAGAGGCTCCTCCCAGGCTGAGGAGACTGAGGGGTGCTGGGAGCTTTGGGGGACAGAATTAGGGGTGTGGCCCCCTGTCCCGGTTCTCACCTCCCAAACCTCCCCCAGATGCTGAGCCCCACGTACAAGCAGCGAAATGAGGACTTCCGTAAACTGTTCAGCAAGCTCCCTGAAGCCGAACGCCTCATTGTAGGTGAGTCCCTGCCAGCCAGACCCGGGGCTCCCAGCTCTGCCCTCCTGACCCTCCCGCATGTGCCGGCCCAGCGGCCAGGACAGCCGTGTGACTCGGGTGTCTGCCCGTCTCTCCCCTCGGCCGCCTCAGATTACTCCTGTGCCTTGCAGCGCGAGATCCTCCTCCAGGGCCGCCTCTATCTCTCCGAGAACTGGATCTGCTTCTACAGCAACATCTTCCGCTGGGAGACAACAGTGAGCTGACCGACCTGGGACGAGGAGGGGCCCCAGGGCGGGCAGGGCCCTGGCCCCTTCTGACTTGTCTTTTGTCCTCAGATTTCCATCCAGTTGAAGGAAGTGACGTGTCTGAAGAAGGAAAAGACGGCCAAGTTGATCCCCAACGCCATCCAGATCTGCACGGAGAATGAGAAGGTTAGCGAGAGGACCAGCAGACAGGGGCCCCGGGGTCCCCGATCTTCACCGGCTCCTCTCTCCTCCCCACCACCCAGAGCCCTGTTGACTCAGCACCCAGCTTCTCTCATCTTCCCTTTCTCTTTATTCTCCCGGCCCCAGCATGGGCTCCTGTAGTCTCTGACCCGGACTCCTGCACCTGCTCCTGTCTCAGGCCCTGCAGTCTGTCCCCTGACATAGCTGTTCAGGGATAGTATTAACAGAAAAATTCTATCAGCTCAGAGGGCTCCTCCACCGGGAAGCCTTCCCCGATGCTCCATGTATCATGATTGTTGCCTCAGGGTCCATCCAAGAGGGCTGCCTCACACCAGTGGCCCAGACGGGACTGGAGAAGGAAATGGGGCGGGAAGACTTCAAGCAGACTTCCCTTTGTGTTTTCTTGGCCAAAAGGGGATCCGTTGGCCACCCACTGTGGGCACAGGAGACTGGGAATGTGCCTTGGGCTTCCCCCAAGCAGCCCAGCCAGTTTGGGCTGTGAGCTCTGGGCTGTGAGCCCTGGGGCCAGGGCCGGGGGCCATCTCCTTATCGTGGTGACTCCAGGGTCATCCAGTGCTGGGCTGGACACAGGACAGATATTCTGTGGAATGAGTGAAGGGATGAATGATTACATACATCAGCATGGAGAGCCGGGAACAGGGTGCAGCGGGTGGAGCTTCCTCCTCCCTCCAGCCTTGTCTGTCCCCCAGGGCTCACACACCTCTCTCTTCTGCAGCATTTCTTCACCTCCTTTGGGGCCCGAGATCGCTGCTTCCTCCTCATCTTCCGTCTCTGGCAGAACGCACTGCTTGAAAAGGTGGGCCTGGGCGAATCCTGGGCAGGGGGGCTAGGGGGAGGGCTGCAGTGGGGGGACCATGGAGCCAGAGATACCAGGACTCGGGGAACTGGAGGGGACCCCTCCAGCTCTTCTCCATGGGCACCAGACCCAATGTGCCTGCAGCTCTTCCATAGGCCCCCACAGGGGGCCGCCACGGGCTCCGGTGCCACACCCTGCCCATGAGAAATGCGTACTCACAACCGCTTAGTCACCACCTGCAAATCAAAAATGCTCCGAAGACGGGGAGGTTTTTGGTAAAGCAAAACCTGACAAGATGGGGAGGTTTTTGGTAAAGCAAAACCCGACTTGAGCTGACATGGTTTACAGTCCCTATCAGCACTGTCTAACAGAGTTTTGTGCTGTGCTGTCGGTATGGTAGCCACTGGCCACACTTGCCTGTTGAACTCTTGAAACGTGGCTAGTGTGACTGAGGATCTGCATTTTTAATTTAATTTCAGTTTTAATTAATTTAAACTTAAAACACCACGTGTGCTTCTTGTATAACACGGGTCTGTATTTATCTCAACTAATGGGACTTTTCATATGTTTGAGGACCAAAAAATAATAATGTGAATGACTGGGGTAAATCTTAAATATAGTTGTGACTCAGTATAATATTATAGTATCCAGTACAGAATATACCAGTGATCCTCAAACTCTGTAGTTTCAGGAATCCTTTGCACTCTTTAAAATAATTATAGACTCCAAAGGGCTTCTGTTAAGTAGAGTATATCTATCAATTAGAAATTGAAACTGGGAAAAATTTTTTTAAAGTGTTCAGAGTTTGAGAAAGGAACAGAAGAAGGGCAGGTTTGGGAGAGGTAGTGGTGCAGTGGGTCAGTGGGAAGGCCTCCCACAGAGAGTAAGCTTTTCAGTGTGTCTTTTTTATTTCTTTAATTTCTTGGCCTCGCTGCGTGGCATGTGGCATCTTAGTTCCCCAACCAGGGATCGAACCCGCGCCCCCCTGCAGTGGAAGCACAGAGTCTTAACCACTGGACCACCAGGGAAGTCCTGAAACTGGGATATTTTTAAACACAAGATACACAAACACGCGTTACATTAGCCACCAGAACAATGATAAGGTCACATAGTCTCTGGAAAACTCCACTGTACACTCATGAGAGAATAAAAGTGAAAAAGGCAAGTGATATACTGCTAGTAACACTTACCATACTTATGAAAATAATTTTGCCCTCATGGATTCCCTAAAAGCGTCCAGGGGATGCCCAGAAATCCTTGGACCACGCTTTGAGAACCTCTGGTATACACTGTACTTACTGGATCCTAAATATAATATAGATATTTCTAGTGCTGTATTATAGTATAGGCAGTGTATTATCTTTCTTAAATCCCCAAATTTCTTAATTTTGAATCAAGTCTTACCCCAAAGATTCTGAGTAAGGGATTTCAGACATTTACTTTTCACATTCTGATAGTCTATTATGGGCCAGCCCTGAGTGGGCTCTCTTGGAATGCCCACTGTGGTTGCATGAGTTTATGTGGCATGCATTCAGCTGCAAGTAGCTGAAAACCCAACCAGACGATGGTTTAAACAAACAGACACTGAATTACTTCAGATGATAATAATAATAGCTAACACTTAACAGAGCTATTGGGTGCAAGGGACTGTTCTGAGCTCTCCATGAATTAACTTATTTAATCATCACAGCCACCCTTCAAGGCAGTGTGGTTAGTATCTTTATTTCACCAGTGAAGCACAGAGGGAAAGCCTTGCCCATGGGCACATATGCTTTTCTGTGGCAGAGCTGGGATTCTGACCCATTACAGTCAGGCTCCAGAGTCCACTTAATCACACTGATGCCCATGTAACAAGAGGTCTGGAGGCAGGCAATCCAGGGTAGATTTGAGGGCTCCCTATGTCATCCAGGACCCAAGCTCTTGTCCATCATTCCACACCGTCGTCCTTCTGCATATTGATGTTTTGTCCACATGCTTGTTGCCTCATGGTTGCAGGTGGCTGCTACAGCTCCAGATGTCATGCCCTCAGTTAAGTGTCCCAAACATGAAAGAAGAAAGGGATGGATGGAAAGTGGGCATTCCTTTATCAGGAAGGGAAAGCCTCCTTTAGCAGACTTTTCCTTGTATTTCTTTGGCTAAGACTTGGTCACATGATCACCCTTGGTTGCACAGGAAGCTGGGTATGTGGCAAAGGAAAAGTGAGTTGATATAAGCGAGTTATAATTCCCTGGGGCTGGGGAAGATTTTCACCCCAAACAAATCAGGGTTCTGCTGGCAGGAAGGGATGATGGATAGATGTCAGGTAGGCATCACACAGTGGCTGCTACTGCTGGCTTGTAGCACCTCAGAAGGCCCCAACCCACTCCTCCAGCAGGGCTGAACTCACTTCCTGTCTTCAGGGGCAGCTCCAGCTATGGCCATCCTCAGGGGCGAGAGCACTGGAGCAGGAGCCCGAGGGAGGGACAGTGCAGTGTCAAAGTCTCCAAGGAGGACAAGGGCAGCCAGACTGTTGGGGATGGAGTTCAGCCCCGTCACCGAGTGCGAGTCACTGAACCCCGTTGGTCAGATGGGGACTGTCCCTCCTTCACAGCACCCGAGCTGGGCCTAGAATAGAGCTTGGAAATGTCACCTCGTGGGAGGCAGTGCAGTCCAGTGGTTAGGTCCAGGGCTAGACCAGCCCCCTGGGATCACATCTCAACATAGCCACTTCCTAATTGGATGACATTACCCACCTCTGTGCCTCAGCGTCATTATCTTAAAATGATGACAATATTAGCACCTACTTTACAGAATGGTTTTGAAGACTTGTTGAGTTAGCATGCATAAAGGGTTAGAAGAATGCCTGGCACATGGTAACAACTCGGTGGATGTCAGCTGCTGGCACTGCTACTATTATTACTGTTAGATCTCACCAGCATCATCCGGCCACTCCAGCCATGGGTAGCTTCTGAGGGCACCTGGGAAAGTAGTTGGGGGCAGGACAGCATGGCAGGTGGGAGCATTGGCTCTGGAGTCTGGCTGGGTTTGAACCCCAGAGTTGACCTCAAGCACGAGTTCTCCACCCTGGGCCTCATATTCTCTGTAAAACTGGGAACTTCAACCTGTAGCTGTGGAAGTATTGTGAGGACCTAAGGGAGAATTCCTGAGCACACTGGCTCCTATGCGATGGGGTGCCGAGCGCGATTGGGAGAGGTCTGGGATGGGAGGTCATGCTCCCCCTTGTGGACACCAGGGGAACTGCTGAGGCTGAGGGCTGGTGGGCGCGGGTGGAAGGGCTCTGGCCCTGATAAGGTGGAGGCCAACCTAACGTCCTGCCTGCCCAGACGCTGAGTCCCCGAGAGCTCTGGCACCTGGTGCATCAGTGCTACGGCTCAGAGCTGGGCCTCACCAGCGAGGATGAAGACTATGTCTGCCCCTTGCAGCTGAATGGTCTAGGGTGAGTCGGTAGCTGGAGGCTGGTTCCGGGGGTCGGGAGGAGACAGCAGGGGCTGCGTGCAGAGCTCCTGGGGTCCTGGGTGGACTGAGGCGGGGGTACAAAGTCTGGGAGACCAGGAGGGTGTGTGGGTGTCTCAAAGGTGCAGCGGTCTTACTCCCTCTCTTTCTGTGTAGGAGCCCCAAGGAAGTGGGAGATGTAATCGCCCTGAGCGACATCACCTCCTCAGGGGCAGCTGACCACAGCCAGGAGCCAAGCCCGGCAGGTTCGCGCCGTGGCCGCATCACCCCCAGCCTTTCCCGGGCCAGCAGTGACGCAGACCATGGGGTGAGCGGGCGCGTGGAGAAGCAAGGAGGGTGCTGGGTGGTGCCGGGGAGAGAGAGGGACAGACTGACAGATTGAGGGGGGACGGGGGGGAATGGACAGAGAAGAGGTAGATGGAGGGGTAAGTGAGGGGATGGATGGAGGGATGGGATGGAGCTGGGAAGATGGGCAAGGAGACTAGGCACAGGTAGGGAAAGGGAGAGACAGGCAAAGATGGGGCAGGTAGATAGATGGGAAGCGGGAGAGACAGAAGAGCCGATAGAGGGCTGGCTGGCTGGATGAGGTCGGATACAAACAGATAAGGCATGGACAGGACAGGCATAAGAAAGCTCATGGCCCAGGCATCCAGGACAGGCCTGGCTGAGAGGCTGAGAAGCTGAGAGGAGTCCTCGTCTGGGTGGCCCCAGGGCCCCCCGTAGCTCAGCGAAGAGCTACACATGACCTCCCCGGCACTGGTTCTCCTACAGTCTCGAAGCCTTCTGGTGGATGTGGGTACACAAGGGGCCCTTAGGCCGGGACAAGGCTGGATTAAGCTTTTCTCTGCAGGCAGAGGAAGACAAGGAGGAGCAGACAGACAGCCAGCCAGACGCCTCCTCCAGCCAGACAGTGACCCCGGTGGCTGAACCCGCGAGCTCAGAGCCCGCCCCACCTGACGGGCCCGCCTCCCTGGGCCCCTTGGATCTGCTGCCCAGTGAGGAGCTGTTGACAGACACGAGTAACTCCTCCTCATCCACGGGGGAGGAAGGTGAGGCAGGTGGCCGATTCGTTTGCTTTGGGTACACGTGACAAACCTCACTCACACGGGCTGCACCGAGGGATTCGCTGGCTTGTGGGACTGAAAAGTCCACGGAGTAGGCAGCTAAGATAAGGCGTTTAAATGGTGTTGTTAGAAATCTGTCCGTATTTAGCTCTGCTTTGCAGGCAGCTTAGCAGGGTGGATAGGAGTATAGGCTCTGAAGCCAGATTGCTGGGGCTCAAATCCTGGCCACGCTGCTTCCTAGCTGTGTGACTTGGGCAAATTATTCAACCTCTCTGAGCCTCATTTTCCTCATCTAAAAATTTTCCTCACCTGGGGTTAGCAATAACACTACCCACTTCACAGTGTTGTCACTGAGAGAATTAAATGTCTTAATACAGGTAGTGTTTGGGCCAGTTGGTAAGCGTTGGCTGTTATTCCGTCATCATCATCGTTTCCATCTTCTCTGTGCCAACTTTATTCTCAGAGAGCTTCTACTCTTGTGGCAGAAAGAGCCCCAGCCCTGCCCCAGACAAGCCTAGCAGAGAGAAAGCATGGTTCTCCCAGTGGCTGCACCGAAAGCTCTAGGGTTGGCTCTGACTGGAGAGCAAGCCCACCCCTGAGCCTCTCACTGTGGCTGATGGCCTGGCTTGGGACACGCACACACCCCCATCCGCCCACCCCTGAGCCAGTCACTGGGGCCGAAAGCTCAAGCTAATGGGCAGGCCCACCCCTGTCATCACTAGGACTGCAGGTGCGTGAGCCTAGGTGTGCGCTCCGCCTTGAACCCATGGTGGTAGCTCTGATTGTCTGGGCTTGGGGCACACGCCCACCCTCAAGCCATCCTGTGGTGGAGGGGGGCTGAGTAGCTCGTGTCTGTGTCCGCTCTGGTCCAGGAGGACGGGGCGGCCCAGGCACCCCACAAGGCCTGGGAGTGGGGAGCAGCGGTCACTCAGAGGGAAACTGAGGAACGCAGGCAGCCTCATCCCCTGTCCTTCTCTGTCGCCCAGCCGACCTGGCGGCCCTCCTTCCCGACCTCTCCGGTCGTCTCCTCATCAACTCCGTCTTCCACGTGGGTGCCGAGCGGCTCCAGCAGATGCTCTTCTCAGACTCGCCCTTCCTGCAGGGCTTCCTGCAGCAGTGCAAGTTCACAGGTCAGGGGCCGAGGTGACCAAGGTACACGGGAGGGGGTGAGGAGGGGCAGAACAGGAGACGGGCAGGCACCGCTGTGCAGATCAGGTGTGGCAGGCTGGGGAGTTAAAAGCAGCGTCTGTGAGGCCAGAGAGGCTCCGCCTCTTACCAGCTGAGTGGCCTTGGGCCAGGTGCGGACCCTCTCTGTGCCTCGGTTTCTTCTGTGTGATGCGGGTGTGATACTAGTTACCTGCCTTGTCAGGGTATCATGAGAACTAAATGAGTTAATACTAGAAAAGTGCCTAGAACAGTAGCAGACAGTAAGCATTTAATAAATACGAGTTAATGAGCACTCTGTCAGGCCCGTGCAGAGACCAGGACAGATGAATTCCGGAATCTAGTGACAACAGCAGTAAACAGATACTCAGGCAGATAAGGGTGTATGTCAGAGAGGTGGCTGTGGTCTGGGGGGTGTTAGGAAAGGCTGCTGGAAGGATGTGACGTTGAAACTAAGGCCTGAAGGAGGAACTTTCTTAGGGAAAGTGGAGGAGGTGGGAGAGAGGAGTCCAGGAGGCCAGCAGGGTACCTGCAAAGATCCTGAGGCTGGAGGCTGGCACTGGGAGAAGCCCCCTGCGGCTGGGCCCCTGTGGCCAGATGTGGAGAGGGGAAGCCACAGCACCAGCAGAGGCAGAAGGGCTGACCAGGGGACTAGCAGGGAGCTCAGGAGGCTGCAAAAGAGATTCAAGTTGGGGAGGGCCTACTCAGATGGTAGTTTTCTCTGTTTCTTTTTTCTGTATTGATGAAAATGAACCACGTAGAATCCCCTGCAGAATGAGTAAGACTATGCCTTGTGTTGGGGGCACTCGAGTCCCCCAAAACTATGCTTATGTCCTGGAGAGACTGGCATATCAGACTGAGGAGCTCAGACTCTGTCTGGCAGTACTGGGGAGCCATGGAGTGTTGAAGACAGATAAGGGACAGGGTCAGGCTTGGCTTTAAGAAGCTACCGCTGGACCAGGGGTAGAGACGGAGGCCAGGAGCTCAGGGGGAGGCTGAAGAGGGGCCCTGGACAGACAAGGATGGGCTGAACTAGGACAGTGCTCAGGTGGTCAGTGAATAGACGGGGAGGGAGTGTCCAGGACGAGGCTCAGGGCTCTGCAGGAAGCCTGGAGGACAGTGGGGCGAGGAGGGATGTGTTTGAGGAGATGCGGAGGCCAGTGGATGTGAGGGGCCCTGGGGACTTCCAGGGGAAGGTGTTCAAGAGGTGGCAGGACCCTAGGTCTGAGGCTCAGGGGAGAAGCCAGGACTGGTAAGGAGAGGAGACTGGGGCTGCAGGAGTAGAGGAGGTGGCCCAGGAGGGCTGAGAAGTGTAGGCAGGAGAGAGGTCCCAGCTCTGAGGATCATCAACGTCTGAAGTTTTGGGCATCCAGAGGGAAGATGGGGCAGACACCGGGGTGGGGGCAGGGAGGAGGCGCAGGTTCGGGGGCAAGTCCCCAGAGAACTGGAACCTTCCAGAAAGGCTGAGTCTCCTACAGTCTGTGGGCAAAGGACTGGAGAGTGGTGTCTTCATTCTGCCCCTCCATCCTCCAGACGTGACCTTGAGCCCCTGGAGCGGGGACAGCAAGTGCCACCAGCGCCGAGTGCTGACCTACACCATTCCCATCAGCAACCCGCTGGGGCCCAAGAGCGCCTCCGTGGTGGAGACACAGGTGTGCCAGGCAGGGTGGCCAGCGGGTGGGGTGACCGGGGGCCAGGGTGGGGGGCATGGCGCTGACTCCCTGGCCCCGCAGACGCTGTTCCGGCACGGCCCGCAGGCAGGCGGGTGTGTGGTAGACTCAGAGGTGCTGACGCAGGGCATCCCTTACCAAGACTACTTCTACACTGCCCACCGCTACTGCATCCTGGGCCTTGCCCGCAACAAGGCCCGCCTCCGGTGAGCAGTGGCCCGGCCCCTCCACCTGACCCCTGGTGGTCCCAGGGCCCCTGCCCCAGTCTCCCCACCCCGAGTCAGCTGCAGAATGTTCGTTGCCATCGTGGCAGGCGAGCAGAAGTCAGGAACACCCCGAGGTGTTTGGCCTGAGCCACCAGGATGGAGCTGCCATTGACTGGGAGGGGAAGGTCGGGAGGGGCAGGTTTGGGGGAAGATTGGAGCTCAGCTTGGGACTTGCTGAGGTGTCTCTCAGAAGCCCGCGTGGAGCTGGGCGCAGCAGCAAGATGGAAGGGGTTCGAGGGGGGGGGTGTAGGCTAGGACGGCAGTCTGGGTGGGCAGTGCTGGGGCAGCGCCGAAGGCGGGAGACCTGCCAAGGTAGTGGGTGTGGACAGAGCAGGGGCTGCGGGCTGAGTGGGGTGGTGAGTGGGGATCACAGGGAACCCTTGGGGGGTGTCTGTTTTGTCTGTGGGTGACAAGGGGCCCTCTCTGAATCAGGGGAGGGAAGGCTGCCCCCGGGAATGGGACAGCAAGGCTGGAGTCAGACCCTGACCCCCTCACCCCTTTCCCGACCCCAGAGTGTCCTCCGAGATCCGCTATCGGAAGCAGCCCTGGAGCCTTGTGAAGTCTCTCATTGAGAAGAACTCGTGGAGCGGCATCGAAGATTACTTCCACCACCTGGGTAGGGGACAGGGGTCCGGCCAGGGCCACAGACAGGGTCGGGGCCTGGCCGGGTGCAGACATGCAGGGTCCTCTCTCGTGTCTGCAGAGCGAGAGCTCGCCAAGGCCGAGAAGCTGTCTCTGGAGGAAGGCGGGAAGGATGCACGCGGGCTGCTGTCCGGCCTGCGCAGGCGGAAGCGGCCCCTGAGCTGGAGGGGCCACGGTGACGGGCCGCAGCACCCGGACCCTGACCCCTGCGCCCGGGTTGGCATGCACCCTTCAGGTGAGTTCCGTCAGGCCTGGGGTGGGGGGGGGGGGGGGGGGGAGCTGGGGATCTGGGTGGGGTGAGCCCGTCCATCTGGGTGGGGATGAGTCTGTCTGACTCCGAGTTGCTCCCCCGCAGGCTCCCTCAGCTCCCGCTTCTCAGAACCGTCCGTGGACCAGGGCCCCGGGGCAGGCATCCCCAGCGCCCTGTTTCTCATCAGCATTGTGTGAGTAAGGGGGCCGGGTTTGGGGGTCAGACAGGCCTGGATCTGCACCCTGGCTGTGTGAGCTTGGGCAAGTGCTTGGCCTCTCTGGGTCTCTGCTTACGTGAGAGCGCGGGCTCCCCACCCCATAGCAAGGATTAAAGGAGGTGACGTTTGAGATGCGCCCGGCAGGGCTCCTCACGTGGTGTACTGCCCAGTCTGCCATGGCGAGGTCATCCCTGCAGGGAGAGGGAAGCCTCGGGGCTCTGGCGGGGGTCAGAGGGGCCTGACCGCGCCCCCAGGGCTGGAGGAGCAGGCCCTGAGGGAGCCGGAATTGGGTGAACCAGGAGAGGTGTGCAAAAGGAGCAATGGCACTTACACTTCATTCAGGTTTTCTGTGCCCAGCCCTGAGCTGTGTGATGCGAGGGACACAGTAGCGACCGGCAGCCCTGGGGGGAGACAGACCTGGCACCAGACCAGAGGGATGGGGTGGTGATGGAGGAAACATGGGCGGAGGGGACAGGGAAGCCTTCGGAGGCCAGTGAAGGCTTCCTCCAGGCTGGACAGGTAGGCCGCCAGGGAAGGCTTCCCAGGAAAGCAGAGGACTCTGAGCTGAGACCCCACGGGGATTAGGTGGGGAGACCAACATGCACAGAGGCCGGGGCTAGGGGCACGGTGCTCTGAGGAAATGGAGATGAGATCCATGCTCCCCGCAGACCCTGGGCAGTGAGAGATCGGCCACACGTTCAGCCTCTCTGGGCCTCAGTTTGCCAGTAACAGCAGTCCAGTGAGGTGCTGTGCGGTGCGCTCAGCTCAGGGCTGCCGGGGTCGGGGGGTGGCCGGGACCGGCTGGGCAGCTCTCATCTCTTTGTCTCCCCCTCTGTGCCTCCTCAGGATCTGTGTGAGGTAGGGTCCTGCGTCCTGCCCTCCCCTCATCTGTGTCTCACCCTCAGCTTCAGCCCCTTGTCCTCACTCCGTGCCCCCAGCTCCCCCACCTCGCTGGCCTGGAGAAGCAGTTGAGGGCTCAGGCATCAGACAGGCCTGGGTTTGAACCCTGACTTTGCTGAGTGTGGACTGCGTGACCCTAGGTGTGTCATTCACCCTGTCTGAGTCTTAGTTTCCTCCTCTGAAAAGAGAGCTAATCATGGCACCCCTTCAAGGTGTGGTCACGTGGGTGACCCCCCACTTGTGGGAACGTTGGTATCCTGACTCCTGACCTCTGACCCCTCCCCCCAGCCTCATCGTCCTCATTGCCCTCAACGTCCTCCTCTTTTACCGCCTCTGGTCCCTGGAGAGGACAGCCCACACTTTCGAGTCCTGGCACAGTCTGGCCCTGGCCAAGGGGTGAGTGGGTAGCCCCAGGGAGCTGGGAGCTTGGGGAGGTCGGGGGAGCCCCAGATCCCACTCAGGCCCTGTATCCCCCACAGCAAGTTCCCCCAGACGGCCACGGAGTGGGCGGAGATCCTGGCCCTGCAGAAGCAGTTCCACAGCGTCGAGGTGCACAAGTGGAGGCAGATCCTGCGGGCTTCTGTGGAGCTCCTGGACGAGGTGCGGCTCTGGGCTGCGGGATCCTGCATTCAAATCCCAAGATGCGGCATGTGCACCTGGGCCTCACTTTCCTTCTCTGTTAAATGAGAAAAGCCATTCATAGTCCCTGCCTCCCAGGGTTGCTGGAAAAATCAGTGGGATGGGAAAAAAGTCTAGGGATGTCTGACTTCAGGCATGGCTCGATCCAGCCACTCAATAGTAGTAAGAATCAGTCTCTCTCACCTGGTCTTGACTCTGCCCACCCCCAGGGTTGCCTTTGTTTGGGGCATCCTAGGATGACCAATATGGTACCTACAGTTCCAGGGTAACATCCAAAGGTCACATTCCCGTCCCTGAACCAGTCATAGTGGCCAGGGATAAGGCTCGGTCACTGAACCCCTCCCCACCTATGAGGTGACTAAGGGGTCACGTGAGGGTTGGAAAGAGGTTCTCCAGAGGTTATTGGGATCTCATCTCCAGAAGGGGTTGCCCCAGGCAACCACTGTAATTCGCTGGCAGCATCGACTCAGACGGCCAGGTTCAAATTCTGACCTGTGACCTCGTGCAGGTGACTTCACCACTGGGGCCTTGGCTTCCTCCTCTGTAAACGGGATGATAATCGATGTTACCTCAAAGGCTGCTGTGAGGATTAAAGGAGTTAGCATCTGAGTAGTGCCCAGCTCATGCAAACACCTCACCTGCATTCACTGTTGTTAGTGAGATCCCGCAAAGCAGGTGCTCAGTAAATGTGGTGGGGGGAGGCGTCAGCACAGACGCTGGGCGCTGGGGAGCATCTGGCATCAGCTGGGTGCCAGAGGGCATCAGAGCCCACGCTGCTGGGTGATGGTGAAAATCATTCCTGGTCACTATGGACTGGAATGCTGAGGCTCACCTTTAGGGGCCTCGTTGCACCCTGAAATCATGCTCAGAGGGAGATGCTCACGCAGGAAAGGGCTGTGCAGGACAGGGGAGAGGGATCATTGAGGCTGGGGTCCCGTCGCTCAGAGAGAGGGAGGTCAGGGCCTTCCCATCCTCAGTTCCATTCTGATGATTTTCCTCTCTCAAACTCTCAAAATTAATGCTAACAGCAGACACCAATTGAGCCGTGCTGTTCTAAGAGCTAAGATGACCAACTGATTTTGTTTCTCATGGCCAGCCTCCAAGGGGGGTGCTCTTGTTACCCCCCATCTAATAGACAGGAACGTTGAGGTAGAGGCATTCCCAAGGTCGCACGGCAGGCAGTAAGAATAGCTAACGTGTACCCAGCACCTCCTGTGTGCCAGGTCCTAGGCGTCCACCCGACCCACGTTTCAGCTGAGGGACCTGGGACAGTTAAGGCACTTGCCCAAGGTTACCCAGTAAGTAGCAGAGCCAGGACTTGAAACCAGGCCACCTGGGCCCCTTCCACCTGCTGCCTATGAGAAGTAAAACTGGGTGCAGAATGGCTGGGGTGCAGAGGCACAGGCTGACCTTGGCCTCTCTGGACCTTCCCCAGTTCCTCAGCTGCGGCATGTTGGGGGATGCGTCACCCCTCCCAGCACTCATCCCCCACCCTGCCCACCTCTTCCCCCAGATGAAGTTCTCGCTGGAGAAGCTGCATCAAGGCATCACCATCTCAGACCCTCCCTTCGACTCCCAGCCACGGTCCGACGACAGCTTCTCCTGAGGATATCTGGCCACTCGGCCATCTCCCCAAATGGACAGATGGACACAGAGGCTCGGTGGCCACTGCTGGCTCGGTGTGAGCGCCGGGAACCTCCCGCCCACCCCTCCCAGTGGCCCGGCCAGGGGCCACGCAGACATGGGGACCACAGAACCGAGATGCACTTTAGACCAGCGTGTGAGTCCAGCTGCCATCGCCTGCCCCGCCAGGGCACTGGTCTGGCCTTCGGCAGGCCCCCTACTAACTTATTGTGCTTGGCTGGGGTTATGGGGGGCACCTCCCGGGGTGCACGATTTCCTCAGCTCTGGGTTTAATGTATTATATTTATTTGGGGCTGACAGAGCCCCAATAAAGGGTTGGAAATGGCTGTGGTTGTGCCTGCGGGGCCCTGGGAGTGGGTGGGAGCCTCCTGTCGCGCTCAGATCCCGCTGTGGTAGGAGGGGCGTACCATCCCTTTTCTGGGGCCACAGTCACTGACGCGACCTGGAATCCCTGAGCATCTTTCACAAGCTTTGCACCATCAGGGTCCAGTGTGGGGTCTGTGAGGACAGACTGGTGGCTGGTGGCTTGGTTCAGTCCTACCTCTGATACTTAGTGGGCATGTCACCTGGAGCAGGTCAACCTCTCTGAGCTTCGGCTTCTTCTGTACAATGAGCATAAGAATAGTACCTGTTGGGGACTTCCCTGGCGGCCCAGTGGTTAGGAATCTGCGCTTCGGCTTCTTCTGTACAATGAGCATAAGAATAGTACCTGTTGGGGACTTCCCTGGCGGCCCAGTGGTTAGGACTCTGCGCTTCCACTGCAGGGGGTGTGGGTTTGATCCCTGGTCAGGGAACTGAGATCCTGCATGCCGTGCTGCAAAAAAAAAGAATAGCACCCGTCTCCCAGGGTTGTCAGAAGTGAGTCGTTCTCCCGGAGGGCTCTTTAAAAAGCAGAATGCCGGACCCCACCCTCACTTTCCGACTCAGCAAGTCTGGGGCGAGTCTGCTGAGCTCCTGCACTTCCAACAAGTTCCCAGGTGACGCTGATGCTCCAGGGACCCCACTTTGAGAACCGCTTTATAAGGTTTCAAGGAGTTAATAAAGGTGGCTACTTATAACAGGATCTGCACAGAGTAAGTATTCAATAAACATTACTATTATGGCAGAAAAATTGAGGGGAGAAAAAAGTGAGTCATGGAGCGGGGACCAAGTATGCACCAGGCTCTGTGCCACGGTCTGATGTTCATTTAATTCTCGCAGTTACTCCATGAGATGGAGACAAACAAATGGTTACATGCCTGGGGCCACTCAGCAGGGAGGCAAGGCCTAGCCCCTGGTGTCTCCACATTTAGATACAAGGCCCCCCTTCAGGACCCCACACCAGCCTGTCCAGGTTGTGGCCATCTGGACCCCATCTTACCGATGTGGAAATGGGCCTAGAGGCAAGGTCTCGGTCCAGGTAGAACCTAGGTTTGTCTCACTCAAACCCTATTCTGGTTCCAGAGTGAGTGAGGAGGGGTGTAAAGAGAGACCTTTGACAAGTCACAGGCAGGCTGTAAGAATCTTAATTGATGGCTTGGGGCAGAGGACTGGAGGAGGGGCCGCATGGGGCAGGATGGACCACAGGTGACAAAGGGCAGAGCCAGTCTCCTCTAACCTCTAGCTATGTGATCATGGCAAGTTACCCATCCTGAGCCTCAGTTTCCCACACCTGTAAAATGGGCATAATGGTAACACCCATCTTGTAGGAAGAATTAAATGAGTTAATATTAGTAAAGTGCTTAGAACAGCCCCAAGCCCGTAGTAGGTGCTCAGCCAACATCAGTTTGTAGGGCGGTCACTAGGTGCCCCTGCCTGGTGCCTACGACCTGTCCTCACTGTGCTTCTGCCTGCCACCCCCGATCAGAGGGGAGGGATCAGAACAGCAAGAGAGTTATTTTTTGCAGGGGAATTTCACAGCCTAGGAGGTGCTGGCACAAAGGCCCAGATCACAAAGGTATCTGGTGTCCCTGGTTTGGTGTCCCTGGCTTCCTCTCCCTCTGCCCCGGGCCAGCCCCACCCTTGGTTCCTCTCACCTGGCAAGGCTGCAGGGGGGAGATTCTGGAACTTCACCCCACCCAGAACTGGAGGTTAGGACCTGAGGAGCAACCCTCAGCCAAAAGTCTCCCACCCTGGTCTTGACGGAGCCTCCCCCCTCATCCTCTCCATTTAGCAGACAAGCCCCCTGCCATCGCCTGGCAGGATTCCAGATCCACCTGAAACCAGCTGCATGACCCTAGGCAAGGGAGTGGCCCTCTCTCAGCCTCAGATTCCCTGTCTGTAAAATGCAGATTCATAATAGAAGTGCAGTAAATGTTTGGGGAGGTAGAAGTGAATCCAGCGTACCGGAAGGGCTCTGTGCTTGGCGGTTATTTATTCATTTGACGAATATTTATTGAGCACTTACAATGTGACAGGCACAGTGGAAGGTGCTGGAGACGCAGTGGTGCACAGGACAGTGTCCTCACCCTGCGGGAGCTTGTTTTCCAGGGTTGGAGGGACAAGCAGTGAATGGAGAAAAACTATATAAAGAAGAGTATAATGTCAGGTAGTGACAACTGCTGTAGAAAAGAAACAAAACAAAACTAGTAAAGGAGGTCAAGTAAGGGACTGCGGAGGTAGTTTGTCCTGAGTGGACAGAGGGCCTGATGAAGGTGACATTAGAGCCGAGAACTGCCGGAGGAGAGGAAGTGAGCCCCTTGGTCACCTAAGGGAAGAGTGGCCCAAGCAGAGGTGAGCAAGGGTGAAGGCTCTGAGTAGGGAATGAGCTTGGTGTATTGGGGACAGCAGGGACCTGGACAGCAGCGGGGAGTGGCCTGGAGAGGGGAGTAGAAGATGACGTCAGAGACAAAAGAGGGTAGCGGGGTCTTGAAGGGCCTTCCTCTTGAAACGTGGCACCTCAAATCCCCAGAGCCGACTTTCTGGTTTGGATCCAGGGTGCCCATCCTGCTTGAGAGGGGTCTGGAGTATTATGGGTAGCCCTAGCCTGACACCCCCCCCCATGCCCACTTGGGTTCCCACACAGTGACCTCCAGGCCGGAGTGCCAGGGGTCTGAGGGGGAGGTCACTTGGAGGTCCCAGCCAAGTTCCCCTCGAGATCCCATGGGGATGACCTCCATAATTTGAAGTCCAAAGCTCTGCCCTCAAACCGCTCTCCAAACCCTCTTGTAACTCTGAGGGTGACCTCTCCCAGACTCCAACACTGGGGCTCCCCGGAGTCTGGAGGGGTCGGACAACCAGACCACGCGCCCCACGCCCGAAGCCGCGGTCCCTGCGCCACCGGGAGAGGCCGGTGCAGCGGGCGACTCCCGGGCCGCTGCGGCAAAGGCTGGGCAGCCGCGCCCTCCCCCCGCGGTGATTCATCCCGCCCCCTCCCTCTCCCTCTCCCTCCTCCCTCTCCCTCCTCCCTCTCCCTCCTCCCTCTCCCTCCTCCCTCCCGTGGCCGCCGCCGCCGCCGCTGCAGTGCGCAGGAGACCGCGGCCCGCGCCCAGGCGCGCCGGAGCAGGAGCGGGGCCGGGGTCCGCGCACCTGGCGAATGTGTTCGGCTGCGCGCGCTAGCGCAACAGCCCGAGCAGCGGCCGCCGCCCGCGCGGCGGCGGGGATGCCCGGACACCGGGCTCCGGGGCTGGGCCCCCGGCGGTAACCGGAGCGGGGGGGCCGCGCCCCCCCTCCTCCCCCCCTCGCCGGTCCCAGAGCCGCAGCTGCTGCGCCCGCGCGCTCTCGGGGACATTGTGACCGCCGCCGGGTCCCGCCGCCTCTCGCCACGCTGTTAATACCGGGGGCCCGGGAGGGGGGCGCAGCGTGCGCAGCGCAGCCATGGGGACACTGCTGGCCTTCGTGGTCGGCGCGACACTGGGTGAGTGCGCTGGGGGCGCGCGCGGCGGGGGGCACAGCTGGAGCACTGGCCGGGCGGCGGGATTCGCGCGTTGGACTCCCGGCCGCGGGCGGGGGCCGCCCTCACCCCATCCCCCGGCCCGGCTAAGTCCTCTTCAGAAGTTGTGCGCGCGGGCAGCGGGGTTCCGGAGGGCGCGGAGGTGCGGGTGGGCGCGAGCGGGCGGGGGCCGGGCTGGCGCAGGTTGGTGGCTGCGGGCGCCCAGCCGGGGGCGAGGAAACGCGGAGTCAGCTGCTCCCGGAGCCCCGCAGGCTGCAATGTGACACCCACAGCCGCGGGAGGTGGGGGTTGGGACGGGGGTGGAGGCGGCGCCCGGAGATTGGGACGGAGAGAAGGAGAGACTGGGAGAGATGGAGACGGAAGGAAGGGGCGAGAGACACAGAAGAACTCCTGAGCGCTCCGCTGGGAGACTGGAGAGATGGAAGTAAGGGGGGAGCCAAGAGAGAGGGGTGCACAGGGTGCCTGAGAGAGACTGAGGAGAGAGAGTTAAGAAACTGAGAGGTGGAGAGAGGAAAAACTTGAGCGAGGCAGAAGGAGATGGAGACACAGGTAGACACAGGAAGAGATGGAGTTTAAAAAGGACAGGGAGAGGTGGAGTGAGAGCGAGAGGCCGGGAGAGCGTGTCTGAGCCTGGGAAAAGGACACAAAGTGGTGGGACCTTTAGAGAGACCCCTAAGAGAGAGAAAGAGGGGGAGACAAAGACAGAGGCGTTCAGGGAGATGGAAAGAGACAGCAGAGAAGGAGGGCAGAAAACCCCAAGATTAACAGCAGAAAGAATCAGGGACAAAGGAAAAGCCCCAGAGCTGGAGAGACAGAGCATTAGCTAGTGAGCAGGAAGGAGGTGGCAGGGAAGAATGTGGAGGGACTCAAACGGACTGGAATCCGGTGAGGGTGCAAAGGCCCTGGCGCAGGAAAGCGCTCTGAGAGTTTTGAGAAGCTAATAGGAGATGGGATTGGCTTCAGGAAGTGAGGAGCCTGGGAGCAGAGGGGGCTGAGGCAGAAGCTTGGGGTGGGGGTGGACGACAGGAACTTATGGGACTGGGGAGCAGGGCTGGAGTGTGGGTTTGCCCTGGTTGCTGTGCCCACCTCCTTCTCAGGCCTTGCCTTCTCCCAACCCATTTCTCTGGGGCTGGCTGGTCTTACAGAGCAATAATGGTAGAACTGACACCGCCACCTTGAACTTCTAGCACAGCTGGAAATCTGTTCCCACCACCTACACGCTGCAGTATTTTGGGCAAGTGGCCTTCTGAAGAAGGGGTACTTGGGTAGCAAAGACTCTGAGCTACTGACCACAGTAACAGCCCTGTTAATTGGGGGTGTCCTGTGTGCCAGACCCCTTGCGACCTTACCTACCCTAAAGAACCTGCCCAGCAACCTCCAGAAGCAAAGACGATCGATTCCCTCACCATTCACAGAGGGAAACTGAAGCTCAGAGAGGATGAGGGACTTGCCAAGGGCACGTAGCAGGTGGCAGGGCCAGGCTCAGCGTCTGCTTCTGGCCATTCCTGATCATTATTGAGGGGAAACAGATGGTTTCTGAGGGGCCCGAGAGCTAACAGCCAGCGAGCCTGGCATTGCCAAGGGTGATGGGTGCCCTGGCTTGACCTGAGCCTGCTGTCCCCGCAGTGTCCTCAGCCTGGGGAGGCTGTGTGGAGGTGGACTCAGAGACCGAGGCCGTGTATGGGATGACCTTCAAAATTCTGTGCATCTCCTGCAAGCGCCGCAGCGAGACCACTGCCGAGACCTTCACGGAGTGGACCTTCCGCCAGAAGGGCACAGAGGAGTTTGTCAAGGTGTGTGGGAGCCTGGCAGGGTGGTGGAGGGTGGGCGTCTGTGTGGGAGTTGGCGGGGGCAGGGTTCCGGTAGGGGTTGGTTGGTTGTTTGCAATAATGTGCTATTACTGATGACCTGGATCCAAATTCCAGCTCCACCATGACCGACTGGTGACCTTGGGCAAGTCATTGAGCCTCTCTGAACCTCCGTTTCTGCCTCTGTAAAGATGGGGGGCAGGTGGTCTCTAGCTCTGAGGTTTGCATGAGGATTGATTGAGTTCCTGCACCTGGCACCAAATCAATGTCATTGCCATTATTTAGTACAAGCAAAAATGTCTCAGATGGTCGTCATAGAAGGAAACAGAACTTTTTTGACCTCCTTTTTGCTCCGTGTAGTTTGAATTAGATATGAGGGGGCGCCATAAACTTTGAGGGCCTGCTGGAGAATTGGGGTCTACAGCAGCTGGCATCAGGCTGCCTCTCTCCCCGCCTGGGGAGCGTGTCTGGGGGGCCGGGGAAGAATGGTAGAGAATGAAGGCCAGGAATGCCGTGTGGGGGCTTGGGCGGATAACTGAGGAACGCATGTGTCAGCATGTGTGTGTGTCAGGGCTCGGGACAGAATAGAGGTCTTGGTGGGGGACGTGGCCCAGCGGTGACCCCGCCCCCACTGCCCCCAGATCCTGCGCTATGAGAACGAGGTGCTGCAGCTGGAGGAGGATGAGCGCTTTGAGGGCCGTGTGGTGTGGAATGGCAGCCGGGGCACCAAGGACCTGCAGGACCTGTCCATCTTCATCACCAACGTCACCTACAACCACTCGGGCGACTACGAGTGCCACGTGTACCGCCTGCTCTTCTTCGACAACTACGAGCACAACACCAGCGTCGTCAAGAAGATCCACCTTGAGGTGGTGAACAAAGGTGAGTCAGGCCCATGGGCAGCCAGATGGAGGGACAGATGGCGAGTAGGGGACGGGTTGGCTCCGCGCCTGGGCAGCGGGGGCGGGGAGTAACACGTCCTTCCTGGAGTCCAGCTCCGGCCTCGATTTCCCTTCAGCCACGGGGAGGTCACAGCGGGCCTGTCCCGTGGAAGTGCTGGGCGCATAACTCAGCTCTGCCACCTGCGCTGTGTGACCTCCAGGCGGGTGCCTCCCTGTCTCTGAGCCGAAGGATCGTCCTGTAGCGAACAGGATGATAACAGTATCTGCCTCTCCTGGTGTTGTTGGAGCCATTCTTACATCCCAGGGAGCTGGTGAGGATTGAGCGAGTTGCTGGGTGTCAGTTGCTGGCGTGTCTGTCACAGCAGGGCCTCAGCACACGGGGGCAATGGTGGTGGTGCGTCTGATGTCAAGTAGCCTCAGCCCTGCCTCCCTCTGTCACGTGGCGCAGGAGATAGGAGAGCGTCTCCTAGAGCAGTGCTCGTCGTCTTTGACTGTGTGCACGAACCACTTGGCAGTCTTGCTGATGTGCCAATCCTGACTTAGCAGATCTGGGTTGGGCCCAGGATTTCATCTCCAGTAAGCTCTCAGGCGAGGCCAAGGCTGCAGGTCTGGGCCCACACCGAGCAGCAGAGATATAAGGTGTTGTTGAACCATTTCATCATTTTGGCTTCAGCTGCCTTGAACCCCTTTCCTGAACTGTCTTCTGATTGGGTGTAAATTGGAATTTTCCAGGGCCCTATGGCCCATTGGCTTAGAGAGTCAGGGAGGTATCCCAGACCTTGGGCCACCAAAGAGCAGGGCACGTGAGTCCCGAGGGGCCTGCAGTGCACACACATCATCACGGGCAACGTGCATTGGCCCACCCTTCCCTGAGAGGGGTGCTGGCTTTAGCGCCTTACATGGAGTCCATCATTGAATCCTCCCACCCACCCTGTGCGGTAGAGGCTCTTCCTATCCCCATTTTACAGATGGGGAAATAGAGGCTCAGGGAGATAAGATTACATGGCCAAGGGCACAGAGCTGGGACCTGGATTTGAACCCAGCCAAGCCCGTGTGACTGTTGTTTCTGTTCTTGGCATGATTCACTATACTCTGTCAGCCAGAGCCTGTGGGTTTCTTTTGATAGTTAGCATTTTTTTTTTTTTTTTTGCGGCACGCGGGCCTCTCACTGTTGTGGCCTCTCCCATTGCGGGGCACAGGCTCCGGACGCGCAGGATCAGTGGCCATGGCTCACGGGCCCAGCCGCTCCGCGGCACGCGGGATCCTCCCAGACCGGGTCACGAACCCGCGTCCCCTGCATCGGCAGGCGGACCCTCAACCACTGCGCCACCAGGGAAGCCCCGATAATTAGCATTTTTAAGTGTATTGTCAAAGTGATCCAGCAGAATTCAATTCAGGAGACACGTCTGAGCGACTCTTTGGCATAGGTCACTATGCTGGGTGGGCAGTCACCCATGGATGTAGATGATGGAGCCCTGCCCTCATGAGTTGGGGGGACAGCTGTAACAAAGACACCCCAAATACTGTGGCTTAACAAAATCTCTGTCAGTCCTGTCTCTCAAATCTGTGTTGAGGTGAAGGGTCAGGCGGTGGGGAGGCTCCACGATGCCCTTCAGGCATCCAGGTTCTTTCCACCCTGTGGCTCAGCCCTTGCTCACAATGCCGTCCTCACCTGCATGGTGGAGGCTGGGCTCACGCACACCCGTGACCTAGTAGAGTCTCTGTTTTTTAACGTTATCTACCACATTACACTGCCTCCCAGAGCCTGTGTTCTTTTGAAAAATATTTATTTATTTATTTGGCTGCACTGGGTCTTAGTTGTGGCACGTGGGATCTTCATTGCTGCGTGCAGGATCTTCGTTGCGGCATGTGGGTTCTTTTTTTTTTTTTAGTTGTGGCATGCGGGTTCTTTGTTCTGGCATGAGGGATCTAGTTCCCTGACCAGGGATGGAACCTGGGCCCCCTGCATTGGGAGCACAGAGTCTTAACTACTGGACCACCAGGGAACTCCCCCAGAGCCTGTGTTCTTATATTTAAGTAACGTAGAACTCCTTCTGTTATCTTCCCAGAGCCTGTATTTTCTGCATCCTCCACCATACCCCAGTATTTTTTATCCAACACATTACGGTACTGCTTTTTTAACATTACTCACTGTAGTGTAGTATTTTATATTCTACTATATGCTATACTGTTTCACACTAGCAGACATATACCTTTTTATCATAATCCATCATACCAGAGTATTTTTGTCAACCATATTATCACATTTTTATCGTTAGCCACCATGCTATAGTATTCTAAAATATTATCAATCATATTGTAGTATTTAAAATTTTTACTTGGTATATATCATCACCAATCATACTGTAGTATTTTTTTAAAGAAAATTTTATTTTATATATCACTAGCCATGAATTTGTCATTAGTTATTACGGCCGCCAAAAAATATGGAACACTTCATGAATTTGCGTGTCATCCTTGCACAGGGGCCATGCTAATCTTCTCTGTGTCATTCCAGTTTTAGTATATGTGCTGCCAAAGTGACAACATACTGTAGCATTGATATATTTTTTTAAGTTTATTTTATTTTATAAATTTATTTATTTTTGGCTGCGTTGGGTCTTCAGTGCCATGCACGGGCTTCCTCTAGTTGTGGCGGGCAGGGGCTACTCTTTGTTGTGGTGTGCGGGCTTCTCATCGCGGTGGCTTCTCTTGCTGCAGAGCACGGGCTCTAGGCGCGCAGGTTTCAGTAGTTGTGGCACGTGGGCTCAGGAGTTGTGGCTGGCAGGCTCTAGAGCGCAGGCTCAGTAGTTGTGGTGCATGGACTTCGCTGCTTCGCAGCATGCGGGATCTTCTTGGACCAGGGCTTGAACCCATGTCCCCTGCATTGGCAGGTGGATTCTTAACCACTGCGCCACCAGGAAAGTCCCAGCATTGCTTTTTTTTTGCGATACGCGGGCCTCTCACTGTTATGGCCTCTCCCGTTGCAGAGCACAGGCTCCGGACGCACAGGCTCAGCGGCCATGGCTCATGGGCCCAGCTGCTCCACGGCGTGTTGGATCTTCCCAGACCGGGGCACGAACCCGTGTCCCCTGCATTGCAGGCGGACTCTCAACCACTGCGCCACCAAGAAAGTCCCAGCATTGCTATTTTTAACATTACATATCACTCTACAGTATTTTTTTCATTCCCCGTGATATTATTGTATTGTTAGCATCACTGGCCATGCCATATTCTTTTTTTATTGTAATCCACTGTCTTACTGCAGTTTCAACATTACCCATCAGTCTGTATTGCCTCCTGGTAATGACCCCTCAGCAATGAACTGAGTCATTTCCAAATGAGGGGCAGTGGGCGCTGGTGGTGAGACCTTCACTGACCTGGCAGGGGTGCAGAAGATGGTAGGAAGCACTTGGGGGCCCCCCACCAGGGATGGGGCTGGCAGCTGGGGACAAACCGGCTAATTCTATTTGGACACACCCAGTATGAAGGGAGCAGGTGTTGAGGTGAAGCAGTCGCTGAGGCTGGCGAGACATCCGGCCTGCAAAGGTGCAGGCTGGGCTTCAAATCTGGTGGCTGCCTGTGTGGGAAGGCAGGTGAGACTCTCAGAAGATTTGGGGTTTCTGAAGAAATCAGAGGTCTCCCTAGAGAAGGTGCCTCTGCCCCTCAGTGTGACCCCTCTGCCTCGGTTCCTCATCTGTAAAGTGGAGGAGTCCCACCTCCTGAGATGTCTGTGTGGGTCCATGGAGACTGCACTGGACATATCCCAGCCATTTCCAAGTTTCTCTTTGGCTGGGGAAGCTTTCCAGAGCAGATAAGAGCTTGGACCCTACAGTCGGTTACACTTAGGGTTGAATCCTAACTCTGAGTGCAGTCCTGGCTGTGCATCCTTGCCCAGCACTTTGCCCTCTCTGGGCCTCAGTGAGCTTGTCCTGCAAATGGGCTACAGAGCCATACCTGTCACTGTCCTAATCCGACTGGGAGAGCAGGAGATACCAGATTGCCTAAATCCGTTTGGGCATTGAGTTCCAGGAGCAGGGGTGAGAATTCCAATGATTGAGCTTTATCCAGCATATATTCAACTCATTGTGCTTCCGGAGGTCAGCTGACGTGGGAAGCCTGGACTGTCTCTATCCTTGGGGTTGTTTCAAAGAGTCAGAGAGATGCTCAGGTAAAGAATTTAGCACAGAGCCTGGCTGAGAGCATGCATTCACTGCATGGGACACACTCATGGTATCTTTGGAGTGAAAGAACGAACAAACAGTTGAGGTGTGGAACCCTGTCCCCAGCTCCTCCTGCAGGGAAGCAGGGGAGAAGCATCCAGCCCTGCACGCCCCCTTCCCTGTGGTCCAGAAAACATTGGTGCCATCTGCACCGGGTGTAGCAGCAGAAAGACAACACTCCCAGGGGAGGAAGACCACATGGGAACAGCGGGGAAAATGAGATCCTGACCATCCAGAAGGAGGGGACCAGGGATGAGGAGTGGACACCTGCGAAATCCGGCCGAGGACGCCACAGTGGCCTTCCGCTCTGGTCCCCTGGCTGAACGCGCTCCCTTTACAGTTTAAATTTAGGCTCAATGAAAGGAAGCTGGTGTTGCCAAGAGCCAGGGCTGCGGAAAGGATAGAGGGTTTCCAGAAAACGTCAGCGAATAGCCAACACTTACGCGGTGCTGACTGTGGGCACATCCATGCATGTTACAGATGTTAACTCGTTTTCTCTTCCCAGCAACCCTGTGAGAAGGCATGAGTATTATCATCCTTATTTTACAGAAGGAGAATAGAGGCCCAGAGAGGTGGAGTCATTTGCCTGAGGTCACACAGCTAGTAAGAGGCAGAGATAAGATTTGAACCCTGACAGTCTGGTCTCAGAGCCCCTGCTCTTAACTACTGTGCTGTACTGCCCCAATAATAACAGTAATAATATTAATAATAGTAAACATGTATCAAATGCTATGTATATGTCAAGTACTATTCTAAGGATTTTTAGAGCTTGTTTAATTCTCACAACACTCCCATGAAAGAGATATTGTGATTATCAACTTTTTAAAATCATTTTTTGTTGTTGTTATTTTTATTTGGGGATTTTATTTTATTTCTTTATTTTTGGCCGCGTGGGGTCTTCGTTGCTGCGCTCAGGCTCTCTCTAGTTGCGGCAAGTGGGGGCTACTCTTCGTTGCGGTGCGTGGGCTTCTCATTGCAGTGGCTTCTCTCATTGTGGAGCACAGGCTCTAGGCGCGCGGGCTTCAGTAGTTGTGGCTCTCGGGCTCTAGATTGCAGACTCAGTAGTTGTGGCACGTGGGCTTAGTTGCTCCACGTCATGTGGGATCTTCCTGCACCAGGGATCGAACCCGTGTCCCCTGTATTGGCAGGTGGATTCTTAACGACTGCTCCACCAGGGAAGCCCTCCGCTTTTTATAGATGGGGAAACTGAGACCCAGAGAGGTTGAGTCACTTGCCCAAGGTCACACAGCTGGCAAGTGGTAGAGCCAGGATTTGAACCTGAGTGTTCTCCTTGTAGAGCTACAGCTCTTGGGCACCTACAACCACCTGAATGACACAGAGGACCCTCGAGTTATACAGGGAGGCAGGTTGAGGGTGATCCCGAAGCCCGTCCAAGGCTGGTTATTGAGAATCACAGTAACAACGATGGCTTCTAGGGAAGCAGCCTGGCCTCATTTGCAGACCAGGACCAGGGAGGTCAAGCCACTTGCCCAAGCTTGCACAGCAGGCTCAAGGCACACTCAGGCTGCCACCTGACCCTGCCTGGCCCCTGCAGCCAACAGAGACATGGCGTCCATCGTGTCTGAGATCATGATGTACTTGCTCATCGTGGTGTTGACCATATGGTTCGTGGCAGAGATGGTTTACTGCTACAAGAAGATCGCCGCTGCCACGGAGGCTGCTGCACAGGAGAACGTGTGAGTGGGGTCGCTGAGGAGGGGAGAGGCGGCCCAGGACAGCCAGCGCTTCCCAGAGGGGGGAGCATGAGCTGAGTGGGGAGGTGGGCAGGGGAGCAGCCCAGGGAGCCATCTGCCGGTCCTCCCCAGAGGGGACCATTTGGTGTCAGAGATGGGATGAGGTCCCAGCCCCTCCCCCCTCAGACTCTCAGCCCCCACTTCTGTCAGGACCCAGGGTTTGGGGCCAGCATCCTCTGCCCCAAAGATACAGGACTCCAGGCCCTAGCCCTTGAACCTCCCAGTCCCTGCTCCCTCAGACTCAGACTCCAGGCCCTCAACCCCTTTCCCAGCTAGAACCCAGGAGTCTAACCCCCCAGATACCTCCTCCCTCACATTCAGGACTCCAAGCCCCAGCCTGGGCTTCTTTAGGATCCCTGGGATCCAGCCAGCCAGCCCCCTCTTCTCTCTGACTGGAGCCCTGTGCACCTGGGACAGAGACCTCAACTCTCCTTGGCCTCCGGGGGGTGGGCCAGACTGACGGTGGGGTTGCTGTACCCCTGACCTTTGCCCCCACAGCTCGGAATACCTGGCCATCACCTCAGAAAGCAAAGAGAACTGTACGGGCGTCCAGGTGGCCGAATAGCCCCGGTAAGGTGGGCTGGGCAGGCAGGGGCTGGAGGGCCTGGGAGGTGTCAGCCCTTAGGTGCCTGATGTCCTGTGTCTCCCTCACCTTTAGGCCCTGGGCTCCGCCTCAAGGAAGAGCCAGCCCTAACGGGGGACATCCGGGCACAGCCTGCCCCCAATGGGGGTTGGCCATTCTTGGGCCTCCACAAGCCTCAAAGTTCTGCCAACGGAGCCTCCAGGGTGGGAGAGGGCAGGGGGCTTGGCTCACACCCCGAATCCAGCCTCTTCCTCCTGCCCCATCACCCGCCCGCGCCGTGCATGATGGGTAAAGCAATACTGCCGCTGCCCCCATGCCTGCTTCTGCTGCCTGTTTGGGAGGGGGCGGTGAGGTGGGGGCAGCGGCTCCGCACCCCTCTTTCTTGCTGATTTGCACACATTGGCCGCTTTGGACACGCACTACTGGGGCCCAGCCCCTCCCTGCCCCCTCCCCGCCCGGTGAGGGTTATGATGGGCTGGAACAGCTTGGGACGGGGGGTTCTGGGACCCACTCCGACCCCCAGCGACATTTCCCCTCCTGCTTCCTCTGGCTGGACCTGGGGTCTCCTCTCCCTGTGATGCACTGTCGCCCCAGCCCAACCCGCCGTCTCTCACCAGCCTTGGATTGTGGCCACATCGAAAGGGGCCCATTCAGCCTCGTCTCTCTTTACACAAGTAGTTTTGTTCATGAAATAAAGATTCTTGGACTTGCTTCATAGTCTCTCTCGTGAGCCCAGTCACCTTCTACACCCCCTCCAGATCCAGGAGCCTCAGTTTTCCTGGGGACCGGCCCTCCAGGGCAGGCAGCAGGGCCTCTCCACACACGTTCGGGGATACGATGGTGGCAGTGTCTCAGGCTCAGCGCCTGCCTGAAGGCTCAGCGGGTGCGGCCACTTGGTACTTGATGAATGTGTTGGGGTCTGGGGAGTCATTAGCTCAGCGGGGACCAAGAGTTTCGAGGGAGCCAGCAGGAGCCAGGGAAGCAGACTGGTAGCCGGTGTCAGCGGGGGTGATGAGGGAAGGAGAGAGAGGGCCATGAATGGAGAGAGAGGAGGAGAGGCTAGGGGCTGGGCAGTGCCAAGGCTGCCCCAGTGTGGCCCCCTGTGGGAGGCTGTGGCTGTGAGTACAGGGGGTGCGAGGGGTGAGCGGGTGGGTCCGATTGTACAGGGACGGCCCATCTGGCGTGAGCAGCTGTGGTCTGACTGTGTTTGAGGGCATGGCTGTCCACAGGCAGGTGTCTGCTGGTCATCCTTGTGTGTCTGGGTGTTTATCTGGCCCTGGGGTGTGACGTGGATGACTCTTGGCTGCTGGCCAAGAGTGTCTGATGCGGGACAGTGTGTATCTGCCTCTGGACACTTCCGGCCACTTGGCCTGGGCCTCAGCACTCAGTGCTGCTTTTTCCGGGCCAGGTCCCCACCCCCCACCCCCGTCTAGGACTTCCCAGCTCCAGAGGTCATTGCTGCTGGCGGCAGAGAGGCTGCCAAAGCAAACCAGCCCCCGTGACTTGTAGGAAAGCAGCTGGGGGGAGGGGGTGGGGGGGGAGGGAGAGCAAGGGCGGGGGCAGGCGTCGGGACTGGGGCTGGGCCGGGGACACTGGAGGGGCAGAGGCTGGTGCAGGAGTTGGGGTGCGGGAGGGGTCTGGGGCACGGGCTGGGCTGAGGCCGGCCTGGAGCTGGGACCGCCTTGTTCAGGAGTTGGACAACAGGTGCAGGAAATGGCAGGGGCAGTGGTGGGCCTGGGGATGGGCAGAGGGTGCTGGAAGGGGCAGGGGTGGACTGGGACGGGGTTCAGCCTCAGCTGGGGCAGGGCGGGGGCTGGGCAGGAGGCAGGCGAAGAGGCCGGGGCAGGGTGGGCTTGGGGCAGCTGGTGCCCTCCCTGTGTGTCCCTCCAGTTCGTAGCTCCTTCCGTTGGTCCTTGTAAGCACCCCTAGCCTGCCCTGTCTCCCCAGACCCCCGGCCCTCAGGCCAAGCCAGTCCCAGCTCCTCGTCCCCCCTCAGACCGGCACACCTGAGCCCCCTCCAGGCCGGAGGCAGGTTGCTGGGCCGGCCTGGTCCAGCCCCTGCAAACCCTGTCCCACCAGCCAGGTGGCCTCCCGCGCTGCCAATCCCTTTGCCCGGCCCCTCCCCGCCCCTTCCCCCGCCTCTTGCCCAGCCCCCTCCTCCTCAGGTGAGGCAGCCAGGCCTAGCAGGCCCCGCGCCACCGCCGCCGCTGCCTCTGGGGCCGCCGCTGCTGAGGGGCCACCATGCTCCTGCCCAGGCCTGGAGACTGACCCTAAACCGGCACCATCTCTCAGCTCCGCCCGCACCTGCCGGACCCCAGGGTAAGGACCAGGGTCCTCAGTTCCAGTCCCCAGGACGTGGGACCCCTCACCCAAGCCCGCCCTAATGCTCAGCTCCCAGTAGAAGGGCTCCCAGGGACCCGGAGGGTGGGCTGTCAGGCTTCTCCCCAAGGACCTCAGAGTCCCAGCCCCCTGTTCTTCAGACTCCAAGATCGGCCCCGGTCTCCTCCTCCCTCAGACCCCAGAGTCCAGGCCCCTGTGCCCCTCCTCCGAAGGAGGGCTGGCCCCCAAACCTCTCTTTCCCCAGGACCCAGGAGTTGAGGCCCCAGCTCTCCTCCTTCAGACCCAGGAGTTCAGAGCCCTAGTCTCCTCCTCACCCAGGCCCAGGCGTATGGGGTCCCCCAGGCCTACAAATCCAGACATCCCCCTGGCTGCTGGTCGCACACTGACCCCATCCTTGAACCCAGCCCAGTCTGTGTCCGTGATCATGGCGTGCTCTGGCCGGGGCCCAGTCCCTCAGCCTCCCTGGATGGGCGCCTGGGACTGGGGGCACAGGGGCTGGCCTGGGCTCCCCCAGGCCCTGCCTCCCCCCGTTCATCTCCCCACAGGTCCCGCCCCGGCCCAGGAGGTCAGCCGGGGAATCATTAACTAGAGGCCGTGACATGGCGGAGAAGGAGGGTGAGTCCCCCTTTCCCTGAGCCCCAACTTTGGCTCTGCCTGGCGCCCTTCCTTCTGTGCTTTCTTCCCAGCCCTCCACCCCCTTGGGGCCCCCTCTCTCTGGCACCCCTCCTGGGGCCCATCCCCACCCGCTTCTGAAGCCTCCTCTACCTGATTAACTATTAACCAAATTTTCTGTGGGACTGTGCCACCACCTGCCTCCCTGCCACCCCATATGACCTTCCTGGCTCCTTGCCTCAGTTTCCCCTCATCCCCCAGTGATCTCTCAGCTATCCCTGGACCTGTCCTCTACTTGGGGCCAAGGCGGGGAGACTAGCTATCACAGTTAAGGACACAGACTCCGGAGTCAAATACACAGGTTTGCATTCGAATTGGCTTCTGCCACTTTTTTGCTGTGCCATCTTGTGAAAGTGTCGTCGTTTCTCTGGGCTTCATTTCCCCCCTGGGTCAAGCATGGATTCTAATGCTACCTGCCTACCTACCTCCCCACCTACCTCCCCACCTACCTACCTACCTACGTGAGGTTGTTGGGAGCACGTAACACACACAAGGCACCAGCATGGGGCTCACCGTGTAAGACAGATGCGGTGCACCAGAGCTGTCGTGGAAGAGGTCGGCCGACTTGGAGTCCTGGGACCCAAGACCCCCACCGATTCCAGACATTCCTCCCACCTCCTCACACTGTGGGCAAAACAGCAGAGGGAGGACTTTGGACTCGGTCCGGATGGATGGAAAGGGGAGAGACAACAGAGAAACTGCTCCAGGGATGGTGGGGAGAAACCACATCCTCAGAGTGGCGGGCACTCGAGGGCTCATGGAAGCCCCTGGCAGGGTCTCCAGCCACCCTGGCTCCTTCTTACCCTGGTCCACACTTGGGAGCCAGCTGGAAGGGCCCAGTTAGGGGTGGTCTTTCCTTTCCACGCTCCCCAGCTGGGGCCGACTCCCTCTCTTCTTCCTGGAACCAGGCTAGCTGGGTTTGGTCCCAGGCAGTATCACTTTCTAGCTGTGAGGCCCTGGGCAGGAGACTTACCCTCTCTGGGCCTCGTTTCTTCCTCTGTAAAATGGAGACAGTACTAGTGCCCACCTCAGAGGATGGTGTGAGGATTTACATGCCGTGATAGGCAGGAAGCCCTGAATGTGTTGGCTGAAATGATGGGTGTAGATTACTGGCCTCTTTGGGTCTCAGCACAGCTAGCAAATCAGAGCCCAAATCATTCAGCTGTGGCCCAGAGTAAATCCAGGCTCCCAGTGGCTCGGGAGAAGGTGCTTGTGCCCTTGCTGAGCAGGTGGGCAGCAGAGCCCTGCACCTTTGGAACCATTCCTTCCTGGAGCCCACTGAAGGGATCTCACCGGGCCTGGGGCCTACGGGTGAATGAACCAGGGATGAAAAGCAGAGCATGTGCTGAAGGATGGCCAGAGACTGGCCTGGGGACAGAGAGAACCGAGGCACAGTGGGCTTCAGTGCATCTCCAGGCAGCTCGGGCCTGGCCCTGGAGGGGAGTCCTGCTGTCGTTTCAAACCTGGACACGAATGCTGAAAAGTTCTGGTGTTGTGGTTACTTGCTGGGTGACCCCAGGTGGGTGGCTGCACCTCTCTGGGCCTCCTTTCCTCATCTGTAAATTGGGGATGGTGATAATGACACCTTCCTCATTAACAGTTGCAAGGATTTTAGGAAACTGCAGGATGGGGTTAGGACAGAGCTAAGGTCGGTGTAGCTTCTGAGAACCATTGTGGCTGCAGTTGTGCTAATGTTTACCAGTGTTACCATTCTGCTGGGTTTTTAACAAATAAATCTATTTATTTATTTATTTTGGGCTGCGTTGGGTCTTTGTTGCTGCGCGCGGGCTTTCTCTAGTTGCAGCGAGTGGGGGCTACTCTTTGTTGCGGTGCTCGGGCTTCTCATTGCGGTGGCTTCTCTTGTTGTGGAGCGTGGTCTGTAAGCGTGCGGGCTTCAGTAGTTGTGGCACACGGGCTCAGTAGTTTTGGCTCGTGGGTTCTTGAGCTCAGGCTCAGTAGTTGTGGCGCACGGGCTTAGTTACTCCGCGGCACATGGGATCTTCCCGGACCAGGGATGGAACCTGTGTCCCCTGCATTGGCAGGCGGATTCTTAACCACTGCACCACCAGGGAAGCCCCATTCTGCTGTTGAAGTACACCTAAGGTGAGGTTTGGTGCTTCCTGGAGACTTAGAATCAGAGGAGGTGATACCTGAGTTGACACTCAGGATGAGGAGGGGGTAGGTAGGTGTGCCAGGCAGAGGGAAGAGCAAGGCTAACAGCCGGGGTGACAATCTGCCCGGTGTGCAGTGGCACGTAGCTAATTTCGTATTTCTGTCGGTAAAGTTGGAAATGTAGCTGGGAGGGTGATTGAGATCCATTAGGACTCTTTTTGGTGAGAAGCTGGCCCATGACTGGGCAGTGCCGGGTCTCTCCACAAGGTGGCGCTGGTGGGTATTCTTTGTTTTATAAGTCCTGTCGTTTTGGTTGCTTTTTGGAACGGCTTATCAGTTGTCTGATAAGGACCCATATGGCTGTGTGGGAATTTAGGAAAGCATGTTCAGCCCCCAAATCTCTAATAGCCATGCTTACATCCTAGAGGGGCTGGCACCACGGGCTGAGGGCTTTAGACTCTGTCCTGGGGAGCATTGGGGAGTCATGGAGGGTAGGGACAGGTTGGATTTGGTGTTTAGGAGGATTCTCTGGGGTTCTATGTGGAGGCTGGGCCAGAAGGAGAGACTGAGCCCAGGGGTTGGATGGGGTGGGAGCAGGGAAGGGCGGGAGACACTTAGGAGGCCTGTAGCTGAGGTGGGAGGGAGGCATCCTGAGGATGAGGGCCTCTGAGACGGGACCTGGGGATCTGGGGAGACATTGAGGCCAGTATGGGACCTGGGAGGTGTGAAGGACCTTGGGGATTCAAGTGGGAGGCATCTAAGAGACTGCAGGACCCCCGATCTAGGACAAAGGAGAGTCCAGGGCTGGGGACAGAAAAGGGACACAGGCTGTGGAGGTGTGTAAGACAGATGGGAGTGGGGAGGCATGAGGGGGAGGAGGCCATGGCCGCCCTGGGGACCCCAGATTTCAGGGAGTGTGTGGAGGAGATGGAGAAGTAGGGGGAGAATCAGAATCGGGCACGGGCGGTGTCCCAGAAATCAGACGGGGAGAGACTTCTGTTCAGGAAGTTGGAGTTGTGTACAATGAAAACAGACACGGAGCTGTAGATTGAATGGCGTTTCAGAGACAAGGAGCCAAAGATGTCACTTGGGAGGGTTTTGCAGCCAAATGGTGGGGACAGAAGCACTGTCCTGTGAGAGGACAAGGGCAGCCTAGCGCCCTTGGAGGAACAGAGAGCAGAGCCTCGGGGGGAGCTCGGGGGTCCTGGCTTACCCAGCGCTTTCGCCCCTGAGGAATCACGCAAGGATGCTGCTGCCTCTCACACAGTGAGGACGCTTTCCTGCCTCAGCAAAGATATGCAGTGAGAATGCCTCTCACACCAGGGACCCAGAGTGGGGATGCTTCCTGTCCCACCAGAGGCACCTGTTTGGGGGTTGCCCGAAGTCCCCTGAACCAGAAGGCATGAAACCAAGTTTTGCCTCTCACCTTAAGAGACACAGGGTGACAATGCTTCCTGTCCCAGCAGACGTGCCAAAGCCCCTGGGCTGGGCTCTGAGTGGCCCAAAGCTCTGCAGGCACATCTGAACAGAAAGGAACCAGGACGAGCCTGACGGCTAGCGGAGCCAAGACCTCCCACTGGAACCAGGAAGATGGTTGGGGGTGGAGGTGGGGACCTCTCTCCTCAGGGAGACAGGAAGGGGTCAGCCAGCCAGGGCTGGGCTGGCCTGGTCCACTGGGGCCTCTTTGGAGGGAGGAGCACGTTGACGGGAATGGCTGGGCTCTCAAATTCTTAAGACACTCAGACAATAGGCATCCCAGGAAGGTGCTGGACTGCTCCCTGCTCCATTCCGGGTGCTGGCCTGGCCCTGTGCCCATCAGCCGTACTGCCACGACACAGATGGCAAAGCTGGGAGGTCCTGCAGCCCTGGGAGGGCCTTGCAGATGCCAAGGGCAGTCGGGTGCATGCCAGGCCCAGCAAAAGCTTTCAGCTGCCTTTTCCCTTTGGTTCTCCTGATCTCTAGCAAAAGGGTTGGCTTTTCAGCCCCAGGGCCCCTGTTGCACTGGGAATAAAATCCCTCTTGTCCGGGGGCTGCCAGCCCTCCCCAGCTGGCCCCAGCCTTGGTCCCACTGCCTTCCCCAAGCTCATGCCATTCTGGCCAAATCAGTGGCCTCTCTTGCCCTCTAACCCACCATGCTTATTCTTGCCTCAAGGACTTTGCCTGTGCTGTTCCCTCTGCCCACTGTGCCCTTCCATGAGAGGTCTTTGCTTGGCTGGTCTCACCCCTCAGGTCTCCGCTCAAAAGTCACTTCTTGGGGAGGCCCTTCCTGAACACCCCACAGAACACTGCCACCCCCAACCCACATCATTTTCTTCATAGACTTTGCCACGATCTGGAGATTATCAAGTTCATTTACTTGTTTACTTGTTTTGGTTTTCCCCTCACTTTACACACATGGGAATGTGAGCTCCATGAGAACCAACATCTCATCTGTCTTGTTTTGGGATGTGTCTCCAGAGCCTAGAATGGTGCCAGGTACATAGTGGATGTTCAATAGGACAATGAATGAATAAAGTCTCATTTTACTGATGAGAAAACTGAGGCCCAGAGAGGTGAAGGGAGTTGCCCAGGACCACACAGCTCTAATGATTTAAAGGCATTTATTGACCAATAAAAAAATGAAAAATAAATAAATAAATAAAAGCATTTATTGAGAACTTGCTATATGCCAGCCACTATAGCACAGGGAGGGGTAGCATGGCTTAGTGGTTATACACTTGGACCCCAGTGCCAAATCTGCCCAGGGTTCAGGACTCAGCACTGCCTCTTCCTGGCTGAGTCACCTTGGGCAGGTGACTCCACTTCTCTGAGCCTCAGTTTTCCCTGTCTGAAAAATGGGAATCATGACTTAGATAAGGACTGAATAAGTTAATGCGTTCAGAGCAGTGCTTGGCACATAAAACATGTGATAAGAGTATGGTTTTTATTATTATTATTTAAAAGAACTTTAAAACATTATACTTAGAGGTGTGTGCTAGGTGGATGCCCATTAAATAGATGAGGAAGCTGAGGCTCAAAGAGGTGACACCACCTGCCCAAGGTCCCACATAGGAATGGGTAAGGTCAATATGTATATGTATTTTTTTGGCCACGCCACGCGGCATGCAGGATCTTAGTTCCCAGACCAGGGATCGAACCTGTTGCCCCCTGCAGTGGAAGTGCGGAGTCTTAACCACTGGACCGCCAGGGAAGTCCAAGGCCAATATTTTTAAGTGAGGCTGGCAAATTTCCAAATGTAGGTTCTCAACCTCCAGGGGCAAATTTGACCTTGGAGCTGGGTCCTCTGGGAGAGTCCTGGTTTTGGGAGGTTCCCAGGGGCAGAGGGTCTGGTATAGCAGAGAGAAGTGAGGCAGTGAGGAAATGCCAAACAGCAGGGAAGAGAGTTGCCAAGAGGGCAAAGGTCAGGGGTCACAGCCCCCAAGAGGCTCCAAGAACCTCTGGGAAAGTTAGCAGAAGTGAGACGTTCAAGAAAAGACGGCACAACGTGATGGAGGAAATACAGAAGCGCAGCGTCATAGGGGAGGAGAAATCCCTTAAGTGCCAGGAATATAGGCAGGGAGGGCGGAAGCTGTCCCAGCCACGGCTCTTCCCGGCTGGAGCCCTTGGGGGGCTGGACACCTGGTTGTCCTCGCCGCAGGGGAGGGACGGCCCTGCCAACTGTTCACCCCAGGAAACTGGGCCCAGGGCAGGGCAGGCTCAGGCGTGCTAAGTTGGCCTGGGGGCAGGGCAGAGCTGGCCCCGTGCTCAGATCCTGCCACAATGAGGACAGACCTGGCTGTGGCCCCAGCATGGTGTCTATTGCAGGTGGCCGGACTGTGCCATGCTGCTCTGGACCCAAGGTGGCAGCTCTCACTGTGGGGACCGTGCTGCTCCTGACAGGCATCGGGGCAGCATCCTGGGCCATTGGTGAGAGTGGACGGACCCCTGCGCCTCTACCCTCCCCTGCCCCCTGCAGTTCCCAGCCTACCTGCCCTCACCTCTGCCTTCTCCGCAGTGACCGTTCTACTCAGGAGTGATCAAGAGCCGCTGTATCCAGGTGAGTAGAGCGTGCTGAGACCCTCTGGGGAGCCCTGGAGGAAGCCCGTACCTGGTGGGGACTCAATGAAAGGATTTTTTTGAATGAACTCATATTGTTGCTCTAAACACTTCACTTGTCTAACCCAGTGTTTTTCAGACTCTAAATGTGTTACCTGTTAGTGCATCATGAAATTAGTGAGCTGAAAACCACACTTTAAAAAGTATGGAATAGATTAAAAAAATGAATGCATCTCTCTCAGTAAGAAGAAGTTCTGTTAAGCTTTTCTTTTGGTTTTATGAGGGTGGGACCGTTATTCTCTCCATTACAGATGGGGAAACTGAGGCTTAGAGCAATGCCATAGTTCACCCCAGAAAACAGACGTTCAAGGCTACATCATGATGTAAAAATGTGTTTCTTATTGCGGAACGTGGTCAAACATGTTTGAGAGGTACTGTATGAATTCAGCCAACCTTTTTCTAGCTCTCCTTGGAGGTAGCTGCTGTTAGTATCCCCATTTACAGATGTGGAAAGTGAGGACCAGAGAGGACATGCAGCTGGTAAATGATGGGGCCACGAATAGCTCTTTGACTGGACTGGTAGAGATGTATCTGCATGCAGGTGGGAAGGAGTGGCCACACAAATAGATGCAGAAACTCACTGTGGAATGAATGAATCTTCCCAAATGCCAACTCCAAGCTGCCGTTCTATAGCTCAGGGCAGCAGGAAGAATGGGGAAGTTGGGTGATGGGATGCATTTTTCACTCCCACAAGCCTCATGTAGTTCCATAAAGGACTCAGCTCACATTAAGAGCAGAAATGAGCATCTAGACAAGGAAAGCCACCGTCAAGGTCAACCACCACAGTTGACACTTAGAGAGCATTTACACGTGCCAGGCACAGGCCTCAGGGCTTTGCAGGTATTGATTCATTAAATCCTCCCCACAGCCCATTTTAATATGGGGAAATGAGGCTTGGAAAGACCAAGTGACTTGCCTCAGGTCACTGGGATTGGAACCAGGCAGCCTGGATCCAGCTCTTGTGTAGAACTACTATACTCTATTGTTTCTCAAGAAACAGCCAAGTGAGTTGCCATAGTGACGGCTAACACATGCCAGGCCTTGGCTGCAGCCTTTGCACAAGAGCCCTGTGCAGTCGGGGCCATTATCATCATCCCCATTTTGCAGATGGGGAAACTGAGGCCCAGTGAAGTGAACTGACTTGTCCAAGTCCGCACATTGAATAAATGGCAGGGCAGAAGGGTCATGCACTTGCCGGAAGCTCGCTACTGCCACTGGGCTAAAAGGAGCCAGGCTCTAAGGCTCCTAGGGTGTGGGCCCCTCTCCATCCTCACCTCATGCTTTCTTCCGGTGCCCTTCAGGCTCCAACGCACTGGCAGCTCTCACGCCCTCGAAGGACCCTCCCTGCACCACCTTCTTTCCCGCTCACATCCCGAGGCAGGTTTCAGGGTCTTGCGCCATCACTGCTGAGCTGAGGCTCACACCTGTCCTGTCCTCTCTGGTTCTCAGAGTCCTCATTTGGAAACTGGGAGTGAGAATTAGAGGGGGTAATGATCCATGCAACACTTGACTCTCAGCCAACTTGGTTAACATGGGCTTTTGTGTCTCATGCTTCAGGCTGTAACATTCCTGAGCAGGGCCTTTCTGCCCCCAGGCTCCACACTGCCCCCCCACCCCCCACCCCGCTCCCCACAGCCATCCTGCTGCCCCTGGTAAAACCCTCCTCACACTTGAAGTTCATGATTTACTCCTGGTGAATTTCAGGAGGGCAGGGGCATTTTGTTTACTGCCCCAGACAGTGTCCAGCACATAGTAGGTGCTCAGGAAACCTTTGCTTAATGAATAAGCATGAGGACAGATCACCGACATGAACCAACTTGTCCTGGGCCTCCAGCTGGAAAGTAATTAGGCCACGATTCAGACTTGGCTCTGGCCAATGCCAGCACCGTGCCCTTCCATTATACTCGGGTTTTTCAAAAACGTTGGGAAATTACAAAATGAACAAACAAAAACAACCCAGAAATGATATCCCCACCTCACTTTTCTGGGATTTTCACACCTCTAAATATATCAGACAATTTGTTGAGCAAACCAGGTGACCCAGAACATATTTTTTGCATTGCTTAAAATAATACAAACAAGAATAAAGAGTTTAGAAGTGAGAAACAGTGGCACAGAATATAGTTTTAAAAATACTTGGAGGGGGCATTTGACATTCCCTCCTCCCTCCCTCCCCCTCCCTCCAAATCCATCCATAAAGTGATAATTTTTTCCTAAAACCTCACACTTTCTGGAAATCACATTCCTAGAGCACTGAGAAGTCATTTAAAAATAAGAATTCACTCCCACCCACAGTTGGTGTTTCAGACCCCAAGTCTTGGTCTGGGGACTCAGTGGGTGGCGGGCACCACCCAGCAGAGGTACCAGGCATCCCTGGGCCCCCACCTGGAGGCCGTGACTAAGGCGAGCCAGCCAGGAAGCTCCTAGTCCAGGCTGTGGGTGAGTATATTTAGGGTGGGGACAGGTAAGGGTCCATGTGAGAGCCACAGAAGGAGCAGGGAGTATGCAGGTAGGCAGGCCTGGGTTCAAATCCTGGCTTTGCAGGTTCTTAGCTATATTCCCCTGGGCAAGTATAGCCTCTCCAAGGTTCAGTTTCCCCATCTGCAAGATGGGCATAGAAATGGTCTCTACCTTCCAGGATGGTGGTGGGATTCAAAGAATCCCCCAGATATGACACATAGCATGGGGTCAGCCCACTGACATCCCCAGGAAACATAGCCAAGTGTTATTATTACTGTGCCATTATTGTTTAACCCTCAGGACGGAAGCCACTTGAGAGGCTGTCTAGGGCAACGTTAAAAGCTTGGGGTTTGGAGTCCCTCAGGCCTGAATGCACATCCTCTGTTTGCCTTTCTCTGTCCTCAGCAGGATAGGGTTTTCCCTGGAAGTCCTGCCTCCCCTCGTCCAGACCTGTGGGGCTGTGGGAAGACTGCTCAGCTTGGGTGTGGCCTCACCAAGTTCTTCCTACGAGGATGCAAAATTGAGTTTGCACCAGATTCACGTTCCCAGAATGTGCTCTCAGAACACCAGCCATGCAGGAGGCTCAGGAGAAAAGGGGTTCACAGCTGATCTTTCCCCAGGCTTACTCCTTCCCACCTTCCCCATCTCGGTCAGTGGCAGCTCCATCCTTCTGGTGGCTCAGGCCAAACACCCTGGAATTGCCCTCAGACCCTCTTTCTCTCACACCGACATCCAATCTCAGCAGACCCTGTGGGCTCCACCCACAGAATCTACCCTAAATCTAAACTCTGTTCCCCCCCTGCTGCCCCGACCCTGGCCCAGCCTCCATCCTCTCCCTCCTGGACCATCACACAGCCTCCTTCCTGGTCTCCCTGCTCCCATCCCGCCCCTACAGTCTGCTCCCCACACACAGCCAGAGGGAGCCTGTGAACTGGTGTCAGGTCAGGGCCCTCCTGGCTCAGAGCCCTCCTCTGGCCACATCTCACTCCTGGTAAAAGCCAAAGTCCTAGTGTCAATCCAGTCTTGTCTCCCATCTCCCCTCCCCTAGCTCACTCTGCTCCAGCCTCCTTGCTGTTCCTTAAACATCCCCCGTGTCTCCCCGCCCCCCACCCCACCACCTTGGGATCTTTGCACTTGGCAGTTCCTTTGGCCTGGTTCTCTGTTCCCTCACCTGTCTTCTTACCTCCTTCAGATCTTTGTGCAGCTTTCCCTGCCCACCTGTTGGAAAGTGCAACCTCCCCTCCCCTCAATGCCAGCACTCCCCTGCCTCTGTCAAGCTTGATTTATCTCCCTGGCGCCTTCTTTTGTGACACACCATCTATTTAACCTCTCTGTCCTGTTTGTTATGCATCTCACCTATTGGCCTTTGAGCTCCTCAGAGCTGGGGGTTTTGTCTGATCTGTTCATTGCCCAAAATAGAGCCTGGCACATACTGAGTGTTTGCTAAATGTAAATAAATACGGCTAAGGGCTGTGACCTGGCTTAGGTGTGCACAAGGGTCCTCTGACCATGTGAGGAGCAGCCTATGAGGGGCTGAGGGGAGCATCACTTCTCAACACAGTAAAGCCCCAGGCAGGAGGAATCCCCCATAAGCTCTCTCCAGTCTTCCTGTGTGTCTCCGCCCTACCTCTTCTCAAATTTTGTGATGCTGTGTTTGGTTGGGTGATTTTTTTACTGCTGTCTGTCTCCCCCATTGGTGGACTTTGGTTGGTGAGGGCACAGCCCAGGGCTGTCTTGGTCATCTTTATGTCCCCCGGCATCACCCCACACGGGACTGGGCATGGAGTATGTGTCTAGTTAACACTTGTTGAATGAATGAATGAATACTGCATCCTCTGCTTGGAGAATTATCATGCAATTTAGTGTGTATTCAAGGCTCTGACAAGTCCTGCAGAAAAAGATAGCTATTCTCTCTCTTTTTTTTTAAGATTATAGGAAATCTATTTAAATATTTTGGCACTGTGATGTATTAGTCAAGGGTCTTCAGGCTGTAAAAGACAAAAGGAAAATCTAAGAAACTGGCTAAACAAAAAGGGAAATTATTGACTCACTTAAGCAACAGTTCTGGGGGTTCTTCAAGCCTGACTCCATCAGGGGCTTTAAAAATGTTATCAGAAATCTGTTGACTTTCCTCCACATTGGCTCATTTTTCCCCTCCTTGGGGCAAAGATAGGCCCAGGCAGACCCAGCCTCACATGCCATTCTCCTGGGAGCTTGGTTAAAACAGTTTCCCTCGTCCCAAATCTCCTGGCAGAATTCCAGATTTCCAGCTCATGGGCAACCAGCTTAGGAATCCCAGTGGTAGGAGAAAGCCCCCTGGTTCCCCCTGGCGGGGCAGCCAGAGTCCCAGAGACCCCGATCTTTGGTTCAACTTGAGTCATGGGCCCTTCCAGACGCAGTCACAAATGTGGGGGGCCCGGGGTGCTGCCATCGGGCCTGCCAGGACTCAGGACTAGATCCACGGGGTCGGAGAAGAGGCCGGGAGGGCTCGGGCAGGAAGGCGACCCAGGCGGCGGTCCTGTCGCCCTGCAGTGCAGGTCGGCCCGGCCGACGCTCGGCTCACGGTGTTTGACCAGACGGAGGGCACGTGGCGCCTGCTGTGCTCCTCGCGCTCCAACGCCAGGGTGGCGGGGCTCAGCTGCGAGGAGATGGGCTTCCTCAGGTACCGGGGTGCCCCTGGGGGTGGGGGGCTGGGGGGCGGGGCCGCAGGCCTGACCCCTGCCCCGCCCAGGGCGCTGGCCCACTCGGAGCTGGATGTGCGGACGGCGGGCGCCAACGGCACGTCGGGCTTCTTCTGCGTGGACGAGGGGAGGCTGCCGCATGCCCGGAGGCTGCTCGAGGTCCTTTCCGTGTGGTGAGGAGGGCGGCGGGCAGGCAGGGCGCGCACCGCCCCCGGCACGCACACCCCTGCTCCCCCAGTGTGCCTTTCTTGCCTCTTAATTGGCCTCTCTTTTTGTCTCCCCTTGTGTCCCCATCCCTGTCTCTCCCACAGCGACTGTCCCAGGGGTCGTTTCCTAGCTACCATCTGCCAAGGTGAGACCCTGAAACTCAGAGTCTTCTTCTGAGACCCCCCCCCTGAGGGCAGGGCCACGTCCCATTAGACACCCCCAGGCAGGCCTTATCCTCTTAGATCCTGCAAGGATGGGGCTGTGTCTTCTCAGATCTCCCTCCCCTCCTGGTAGAGCCATGTCCCTCTAAGTCCCCAAGGAGGGGTCTGTGTCTCCTCATATCTCCCTCCCCCCCGGGTGGAGCCATGTCCCCCTGGGTCCCCAAGGATGGGGCTGTGTCTCCTCAGACACCCTCCCCCAGGGTGGAGCCATGTCCCTCAGACCCCTCAGGTTAGGATCGTGTCCACTCACTCTTCGCAGAGTGGCGTATGACCTCTCAGACCCCCTAAGGCAGGGTTCCAGGCCTCCCACTGCCCCTGACTGCCCCCTCTCCCACAGACTGTGGCCATAGGAAGCTGCCCGTCGATCGCATCGTGGGTGGCCAGGACACCAGCTTGGGCAGGTGGCCATGGCAAGTCAGTCTTCGCTACGATGGAGCACACCTCTGTGGGGGATCCCTGCTCTCCAGAGACTGGGTGCTGACAGCCGCCCACTGCTTCCCTGAGTGAGTGTCTCCCATGGCGCTGAGGGGGGAGGCTGGGGAGCGGCAGGGTCGGGGAGGCTGTGCCCAAGCAGGCTGCCACCCTCCCCTCCTATCCCTGGTAGGCGGAACCGGGTCCTGTCCCGATGGCGAGTGTTTGCCGGTGCCGTGGCCCAGACCTCACCCCATGGCGTGCAGCTGGGGGTGCAGGCAGTAATCTACCACGGGGGCTATCTCCCCTTTCGAGACCCCAACAGCGAGGAGAACAGCAATGACATTGCCCTGGTCCACCTGTCCAGCTCCCTGCCCCTCACAGGTAAGTCTGGGGCTGTTCCTTGGCCTGGGGACACCAGGGGCCAGGAGGACAGAGGAGGGGGCTAGGGCATAGGAATCCATGGTGATGAGGGAAGTGATCTTGAGGGGCACACACTGGGCATTCATTAGATGGGGACAATTGGTACAGCCACTTTGGAAAGCCATGTGGCGATTCCTCAAGCAGTTCAACACAGAGTTACGATTTGGCCCGGCAATTCCACTCCTAGGTGCGTACCCAAAAGAAATGAAAACACATAGCTACACCAAAACTGGTGCACAAGTGTTCAGACCAGCATTATTCCAAAAGACGGAAACAACCCAGACGCCTACCATCTGACACATGGGTAAACCAAACGTGCCAGATCCATACAATGGAATGATACTAGGCCATAAAAGGGAATGAAGTCCTGATTCATGGTGCACAATGGATGACCCTGGACAACACTGTGCTAAGAAAGAAGTCAGGCCCAGAGAGCTACATGCTGTATGATTCCATTCTTATGAAATATCCAGAACTGGCAAACCTGTAGAGATAGAAAGTAGATTAGTGGTTCCCCAGGAGGTGGGGGCGGGGCGGGCATGGGGCTGTCGAGAGGTCATAGGTAAAAGGGGTGATGAAAATGTCCTAAAATCAACTGTGATGGTGGTTGCACCTTCCTATTGCCAGGCAGGCTAGTACCTATATCTAAAACCTCTCTAAAAACCACTGACTTGCCACTTTAAGTGGGTGAATTTTGTGGTGTGTGAATTATATCTCAGAAGAGCCGTTACTGCCCCCCCCCAAAAAAAATGAAAAAATTTTAAGTATATGAATGAATCAGAAAGTCAGGCGTTATCCGAGTTACAGTTCTCTGGAGCATTTCCTTTGCTCTCAATGAGAAAGATTCACTTGGGTGCCAGTGTGTCTTTAATACCTCATCTACACATGCCTTTTGGATTAAGGGCAGGCCGTGGGCTTCAGCTTTCAGAAGACCACTGTGTAGCAGGAATAGTAATAATAATGATAAAAATTTAAAAAAATAGTAATGGTGATGATAACGAAGTTAAAATAGCGATGATGATGCCTTCAGCAGGCAACAGTATGATGACAATAATAATAATGAAAGAATACAATAATAATGATGATAGGATGAACTTCAACACCTGCACGCTCCTCCTGTGTGCGGCCACTGCCCTCAGCATGTCCCAAGCATGCACTCATTTCATTGTCCCAACAGCCCGGGGAGAGTTGGTTCTCTTATGATCCTGTTTTTTCACAAGGGGAAAGGTCCCAACACAGAGAAGGTACATAATGCCCCCAGTTCCCACCACTGGCAAATGGCGAAGGTTTGAGCCCAGGCTGCCTGGCGCTGGAATCAGTGCCTGTGAGCCCCTGGCTGTGTTGCCAGGGAAGTCAGTACTATTTGGTTTGCATTTTTCTTATTTTTATGGTTATTTTTCTTCTGAATGGTCCATGATGCTGGTTTTCCATTTAAGGGAGTGATACATGTTTTTCTTTTCTTGTTTCTAAATTAATTTTTTTATTGGAGTATAGTTGCTTTACAATGTTGTGTTAGTTTCTGCTGTGCAGCAAAGTGAGTCAGTTATACCTACACATATAGCCGCTCTTTTTTAGATTCTGTTCCCATATAGGTCATTACAGAGTAATGAATAATACATGTTTCTCTTTTTTTAAATTTTTTACATCTTTACTGGAGTATAATTGCTTTACAGTGGTGTGCATGTTTCTCTTTAAAACAAAATAAACCCTTCTCTTTAGTGAATGGAGTGAGAGGGTTAAAAAGATTGAAGTGGGGAGGTATCCATGGGGCACAGGTGGATGGGGTGGGAGGGGCCTGGGTTTGAGACACGTGGCTGAGGGGTAACGGCACGGGCTTTGGGGTCAGGTACTTGCCAGCTCTGCGATCTTGAGCGCATGGCTTCACCTCTCCATGCCTCAGTTTCCCTCATCTGTTAAATGACTTCTGAGGGTTATTGAAATGATGAAAAGGGTTAATCTGAGTCAAGAGCCTACAGCAATGCCAGCACTCAGTTAATATTAACAATCATTGCCACTGTCGCTGTTTTTTACTATTGCTAGTTACGTGAGCATTTCCTATTAGCCAGGCATGCTATTCAACGCGTCACCGATGTCTCACTATACACCTCTGGGGGGAAATGATTATTCTTTCCACTTTGCACCTGAGCTCTGAGCTCAGGGAGGTGAAGTCACCAGCAGGCAGCAGGTAGGGCTGCCAGGACCACTGGTGTGGGTTGTGCACTGCACAAGGAAGTCATGTGTCAGGGATGCCATTCTTACTGTGGACAGGGTGGACTGGTGTGTTTATTATGATGATTTTTTCGACAGGTGGAAGTCCAGCATCTCAAGATAGTACCTTGTAAAATTTCTCACAGAGGCACCCTCTAGGCAGGGGCAGCCCCATGGGCCATGGTTAAGAATACAGGCTTGGAAATTGGGCCAAGCTGGGTTCAAATTCTGGCTCTGCCATCGACTCATGGACTCATTCTGAGGCTTTGGACAAATGACATGGCCTTATTTTCCCCTCTTTAAATGGGGTACTAATAGCTCCTACCTCCCTGGGCTGATGGGATATTAAAGGAACTCACCCAGGAAGGTGCCTAGTACCTAGTGAGCTCTCAGTAGAAGGCAACTTCTGCTGTTGTCGTCGTAAAAGAACAGAGGGAAGGGCGGGCCGGGGGCACCAGGGGCAGCTGGGCTGAGGTCTGTACCAGGCGGGGCAGGCCGGCAGGGGTGGGACCAGCGTGGTCTGTCTCACAGAGTACATCCAGCCCGTGTGCCTCCCGGCTGCCGGGCAGGCCCTAGTGGACGGCAAGATCTGCACCGTGACTGGCTGGGGCAACACACAGTACTACGGTGAGTTCCGTCCTCTGCCTGTGAAGTCACTGTTAAGGGAGACTCCGATCCGGGCTGGGGAAGGGCCGTTGGCCTGCTTGAAGGCCTCATGGCCCAGGGGTGTAGGGACACTAAGGAGCCTGGGTGGGCACCAGGAAGGAAGGGGGGTGTGCATGCCCCCCAGCTTCGTCCAGCCCTGCTTGCACACCCCCAGGCCAACAGGCGGGGGTACTCCAGGAGGCCCGAGTCCCCATAATCAGCAGTGATGTCTGCAACGGCCCCGACTTCTACGGGAACCAGATCAAACCCAAGATGTTCTGTGCCGGCTATCCTGAGGGTGGCATTGATGCCTGCCAGGTGAGGGACGGTGAGGGGCAGCCCGGGCCCCCTCCTCTCCGGGGGTGGAGACACGTGGCAGTGGGTGGTCAGGCTCGCTACCTCAGGACCAGAGCGCTCTGTGAGCACAGCCCACAATCATCCGAGGAGGGCCTCTCGGCTAGCCATCTTGGCTTCCAGCCAGGCCTTCCGTCCCCTACCAGGGCGACAGCGGTGGCCCCTTCGTGTGTGAGGACAGCATCTCTCGGACGCCACGTTGGCGGCTGTGTGGCATCGTGAGCTGGGGCACCGGCTGTGCCCTGGCCCAGAAGCCAGGCGTCTACACCAAAGTCAGTGACTTCCGGGAGTGGATCTTCCAGGCCATAAAGGTGAAATTTGGGCCCAGATGGGAGCCAGAGGGTGGGAGGGTTTGGGACTCTGAGGGGGAAAGGGAGCCAGGGTTTTCCAGAAACCAGCGCTCAGGCTTAGAAGAGGGTGCCCTAGGGAACGGATAGCCTTCAAAGGGCTCCTGGGGAGGGGAGTTCAGCTGTGGGACTTTGGGGGAAGCCTCTCAGACCTTGGAAGCCCCTAGTTGTCTTTCCCCAGACTCACTCCGAAGCCAGCGGCATGGTGACCCAGCTCTGACCTGTGGCTTCTCCTCGCTGTGCACGCCTGCAGGGCCCAAGCTGATCTAGGTGGCTCCAGCCCCACATGATGGGGTTCACCCTGGGATGGAACATTTTTCTTCTTGGGCCCAGCCCACAGGTCCAAGGATACCCTCCCTCCAAGGTCCTCCACAGTGGCGGGCCCACTCAGCCCTGGGACCACCCGAGCCTCACCCTTCTGACCCCCATGTAAATATTGTTCTGCCGTCTGGGGAGTCCCATCTAGTGCCCCTGATGACAGGATGCTCTTTAAATAATAAAGATGGTTTTGATTAACGTGGTCTCTGAGTTTGCAAATGTAAGCAGCAAATGAGGACATTTTGGGGGGTTGGAAGAGAGCAGTTGGGCCAGGCAAACATCAGACAGGGAGTGTGATGCTCCAGTTCCCGCTGGCTTAAGAGAAAATACCTTAATTGGTTCACCTAACTGGAAATGCTCTGCAGCGTCTGGCTTCAGGTACTGCTGGATCCAGCTGCTGAATATTTTTCATCAGGACTGTCCCTCACTTCCTCTCTCACATCTGCTTTTCTGTGTCAGCTTCATTTCCAAGCAGGCTCCCCTACAGTCAGAGACAGAGATGTCCCCCCAACCCACCGAAACTCTTATATGCCATGGATGACTTAACAGCCACAGTGGAAAAAGAATCCTTCTTTCCCATCGGCTACAGCAAAAAAGTCCCAGGCCTGGCTCTCCCTGGACGGATTTGGGTCACATGCTCATCCCTTATCAAATCACTGTGCACCTGTGCATGGGGTGGGGAGGAGGTTTGACCCTCAGGAAATACATGACTTGAGTGTGAGGGGTTCTCCAAAGGAAAGTGGGTTGCTCTTTCCAGAAAAAATGGTTGTAGATGCCCAGTGAAAAAAAGACATCCACTGTGGATCAACATGGGAAGCAGGGCCCTGTAGGGAGGAGGCAGAAGCACCAGGCCCTGTGAGCACAACCTGAGACCCTTATCTTGTCATCTGGGCTGGAGGTTGTTCTCAGTTTCCCCTGGGACCCACTCTGTTCCCTAGAACGTCTGCAGACCTTGCTGGGACACCAATGGCCACCAGGGGGCACTACTGCCCCCTAAACTACGGGAAGTTAAGGAGTTTCTTTGGTAGTCTTGTCCAGGTGTTGCTGGACACCAGATGCTCTGCAGGAAGACACCCACCAGGTGCCTGTTTCCCATGACTTTCTTTTCTCTTTCTTTTCTTTCTTTCTTTTTTTTTTTTTGGCTGAGCCGTGGGGCATGTGGGACCTTAGTTCCCCAACCAGGGATTGACCCCACGCCCCCTGCATTGGAAGCGCAGAGTCTTGACCACTGGGCTGCCAGGGGGTTCCTCCCATGACTTTCAATGATAAAAATTAAATGTGTTGCTTATCAGCTACAAGCCCCCAAGCAATTTCCTAAAACATAAATCGACACGGGAAAGCCCCTTTGAATAACATACAGACTATCCATTTAGAAAATGCTCCAAGCATCCCTCCCTGGACCAAACTCTTAGGGTTTGGTGATCCCCACCATTACTTTGTCCATCAGGAATGCCCCAGCCCCACATCTCCATGCGCTTTTCCAAACGTCTGCATGCTGCTGCACCGTTCTACCCATCATATCGGAGATATAATTCGAGACTTGACCCACACATTGCTTTGTTAGAAACGTATTGAGTCACGGGGATGGGGCTGTACATTTTCCTTTGTTGTTGTTAGCTGAAAAATGTACTGTATGTGTGTTTTACGATGTTTGGGGACTCTGAAAGAACATGGTCCACCTTGGGGATTCTGAGCAGATATGACCATGTCCTGGGGGTTCTGAGGGGACACAGCTCACCCTGGCAGGGAGGGGGCCAGTGTGAGCAGACATGACCCTGCTCTGGGTGGGACTGAAGAGGGCATAGCCCTGCCCTGGGACACCTGAGGAGCTGCAGCCTGATTCTAGGAGACATGGTGGGAGTTTGGACATTAAAAACCAATGGGTCGTCCACTGGGAAGATGTCAACCAGGGGACCACTCTGGGTTCTGCAGACATCATTGCTCTTGGAGGGGGGAGGGGGTTGGGAGATTGCGATCCACTCAACAGCCACTCACCAGTCAGTCTCCTTTGTTGGCCAGGGGTCAGTGAGCCTGTTTCTCCTGCTGCCACTAACCTTGTCACCCACCCCAAGGAGCCGTGCAGATATTAGAAAAATAATAATAACAATCACAGGATTGCTTTGAAGCTTGCTAAGATCTTGATCTTCAGAAAGATCAAATATCAAATCTCTTTCTTCCATGTCATTGCTGTGTATCTCGGACCCAGAAGTATTCGGCCCATCTGATCTAATTTATGTAACCGCCTCAGGAATACAAGCAAGGCTTTGCATTCATGGTGAGTGTTTATATCTGAATATTCACTTTCAAATATAGAAAGCCTGCTGGATGTAACTTGGAATGGAAAGCTCCATATGTGGTTTATAAGTTGGCATTCTCCCCGTCAAGTTGAAGGAGAAATGTACAGTTATTTTTCCACCATGGTTATTCTGCAAGTAAATGACCACCATAATTAACAATGATTGTGATGGCCACGAAATCTGTATTCAGAAATAATTATTCTGATGTTCAAATAGTGCTGTAAGTGGAGAATGGATCTTAGTTTCTGCAGAAAAAGTAATACTATTTAAATCCTGCAGTCATTTTGTGAGCAGCTGTCCCAGTTCTACTGCCGCATAGCAAACCGTCCCAAACTTTGTGGTATAAAATAGCAACAAGCCAGGAGGGCTGTGAATCTGCTCAAGGTGGCACATGTGAGGGGGGAAAGCTAAGACTGGGACCATGACCAGGACATCTCAGGAGATGGTACTGAGCCTCCCACTCCCCCTCGAGTGACCACCCTCTCGGGTGACCGGGCTTGGACACTGCCCCCCAGGATTTCCCTGGGCCCCCAGGGAAACCTGTTGTTTCCAGATGCTGGGGGTCTTCTGGGGATGAAGGTGGGAGGCCTTAACCAAAGATTGCTCAGAGTGGGGAGAAGGCGACGGGGCCACTCATTCATGCTGGGTGGGAGGGAGCCTGCAAATCAGGGCCTCTGTCCCACCGGGTTTGACCATGTGAAGGACTAGCTTGGGTTTGGGGAGCCAGAGCAGTGGCTTGGGGATCCCCACTTTGAAGATGGAGTCCCCACTTTCTAATTCTGAACCTCCTCTGTTAGGGCAGCCCCCAGCGATCTCCACACGTGCACAGTCTGAGCTCCCCGTCGCCTGCCCTTTATTCATCTTTCCAGGTGGATCTCTCCTTCTGACGGTCCATCCCCCAGTCATGTTCCCAAATGCCCAACTATGAGTTTCTACCACAGACTCTCCCATCATTCTCTGCAGATGTCCCCCTGGGCCCCTTCGTCTCCCCAGGTGCACATCTCAACCACGCCCCCTGCACATGCTCCCTTAGGATCGGGGAGGCTGTGAGCTCATCTTTAACCTGCTGGGGAGAGAACCGGCAGGGCCCCGGAAGGAGCGGCGCTCAGCACCGTCAGCCCTCCAGCCTCAGCAGAGCTCGTGTGCTCACCTGCGGCTTGCTTGGCCCGGGCTCTGGCCTGCTGATGGGGTGGGGAGCTCCTCCAGGGCCTGGATGCCTGTGACACAACCCTGCCCCCTGGGAAAGCCCTGGGGCCACCTCCTCTCCCCCTCCTTGCCCCACCCCCACCTGCAGGCCTGGCCCAGCCTCAGCCAGACCGGATGAGACCCAGCATCCCTGGGTGCTTCCCAGGCCCCCTGGATCCATGAACAATGGGTTGGTGGAGCTGAGTTACAGGTCCCTACCTGGCCCCCACCTCCGCTCCAGGCATAAGCCAGAGCGGCCAGCCAATCCATGGGGCTACCCTGGGGCTTCTCTGACCGCTGCTGGTGGGTCAGTGGGATTGGAAAAGGGTCAGCTGTGTTGGGTGGACCCCGGCCCTTAGCAGACACCCCGTCCCCTTAGTCCTGCAGAGCCAAGTGACCTGGAGCGAGGAGCTCAGAGGTGAAGCTGGATGTGCTTCCCAACTTGGTGAGGGGACAGGACTGGGGGGCAGATAGGGAGGGTCCTAGGGGTCTGAGAGGACACGGCCCTGCCTAGAGACCTGTGGGGACCTGACCCTGACCTCGGAGACTGAAGGGACATGGCCCAGTCCGGGGGCGGTGGTGCGCGGTGCTGGAGGGCACGGCCCCGCCCCGGTGGGCCTGGGGGAGCCTCACTGGTCTTGGTGTCCTCAGCCTCTCTCCTGTACCCCTACGGGCTGGGGCACGGGGACGAAGCCCTTCCTGCTGAGGTGATGGCTTCCTGGAGGAGCTGCAGCGGCAGGAGCACTTTACACTCTGAGTTCACACACAGGATGGCCTGTGTGAGTGCCCTGACCCCTGACCAGAGGTCCCTGGGCCCCACCTTCACCCTGACCCCACCCCTGCCTCATCCTGTCTGTATCTGCTCCTTGCTCCTTCTGGGTCCTGGGTCCTGTCCCCCGTCTGATCCCTGACCTGATGACACCCTTCTGCCTGTCTCTTCCTTCCCCACTTCCCCCAGGTCTGCACCAGTGGGCTGGTGTCCTTCAGGGAACCTGTGGCCCTGTTCACGCCTGAGGCATTTCCCCTGGAGATGGGCCAGGCCTTTGCAGCCCCGTTCTGGGTGGGTGGGTCCACATCGAGCAGGGGCCATGTGTGGTACAGGCAGAGCCACCGGCCTGAACTACTGCAGCGGGCGGCCCAAGACCTGGCCTATGCCTCCCCCGCAGCCCTCCCACCCCACACGCCCTTCTCGTGGCCACCTGGGACCAAGTTCTCTTTTGGGGGACCCTTGGCCCCCAGGTGAGGAAGGGGATGGGAGAGAAGGACCCAGGCTGGGGTTCTCTGGACCAGGCCCAGGGAGGAAGGGTCTGCTTCTTGGGCAAGTGGGAGACACCATGAGGGAGAGAGTCAGAGACAGAGGGAAAGAGCAAGAGATAAAAACAGGAGGGAGATGGGAGAAATGGAGAGACAGAGGGGAAACTGCAAGGAGGGAGAGAAAATGGGTGACAGAGAGGGAAAGACACAGACTGGGAGAGAGATGGAGAACGAAAGACAGAGAGATAGCAAGGGGAGTGAGACCATCAGTTGGAGAGAGACAGAGCAAAAGAGGAAGAAAAGGATAGATGGGGGGGCGGGGCGGGGAGTGGGACGGTGGAGGCAGAAAAGGAGAAATAGGAAATAGAAACCGAGGGAAAGCGGGAGGGAGGCTGACACCCCTCCACCCCCTTTCTTTGTTACACAACCCAGACTCTGGCTCCCACGCCCTGGTTCCCGGACTCTAGCCACTGGCTGACCTCACTGGCCATCCAACCTACTAACCCACTGACCCTGCTGCTTCCTTCTCATCCTTTTCCTCCTCAGATTTCACGTTCCCTCCTGTGCCCTCCCTCCCACACACCAAGGAAACTCCGCCGTCAGAAGGCTCCCCTCTCCTCTTGCAGTCACCCCTAGGCAGCTGAACACCTCTGGGCCACCTCCTTACCTGGAACCATGAGCTTGAAGAGCCATCTCACCAGGCCCCCAGTACCTTCACTGGCCGCCTCTCCCCTCAGACCGAATCACCTCACGGCTGTGATGATCTCGCCTATTCCACTGGGAAACCTGGGCAGAAACCCTCCGTGAGCCCCTCTGCCTGAGCCCCTCTGCCTTCCAGGCTGCGGTGATGGAAGACGGTCTGTGCTCCTGGCTAAGCCCCACTCCGTGACTGTTCCCGAATCTCACCCGGAGGTGCCTCCTTCTCTCTCTCTTCTGCATCCGTGATTCTCAAACGGGGCCTAGACCAGCAGCATCAGCGTCATCTGGAAACTTGTTTGAAGTGGAAATTCTTGGATCACACCCTAGACCACCACTCTGGGTGGGCCCAGCAGTCTGTTTCAACCAGCCCCTTGGGGACTCTGACGCTTGGGCCCCACTGATTTAATCCCACCATATCAGTTTGCCTCTTTTTACCGGCTCCTTCTCACCACGTTCCAACAGGCTTCGATTTGTCGCATCTTAAGAAACCTCCCTCTTTCCCTCCTCCCCGCCAGCTCTTGCCCCCTTTCTTAGACACCCTTTATAGCAAAGGCCCACCAGAGTTGTCTGTGCTCGCTGCCTCCAGGCCCTGTCTTTCCATTCTCTTGAACCTTCTCTGGTCAGGCTTTTGTCCCCCTTCAACTTCATGCCTCCCAAACCACTCTTTCTCTTTTTTTTGATTAATTAATTTAAATTTATTTTATTTTTGGCTGCATTGGGTCTTCGTTGCTGCTTACGGGCTTTTCTCTGGTTGAGGCGAGCGGGGGCCACTCTTCGTTGCGGTGCGCAGGCTTCTCATTGCCGTGGCTTCTCTTGTGCAGCACGGGCTCTAGGCGCGCGGGCTTCAGTAGTTGTGGCGTGAGGGCTCTAGAGCGCAGGCTCAGTAGTTGCTGTGCACGGGCTTAGTTGCTCCGCGGCATGTGGGATCTTCCTGGACCAGGGATCGCACCCGTGTCCCTGCACTGGCAGGTGGATTCTTAACCACTGCGCCACCAGGGAAGTCCTCAAATACTTTCCATTCCCTTTTTTTCTATTTTATTTTTTAAAAGCAGGGATTGCCCAATATACCTGTACAGCCTTCAGGTTGAGAACACAGATCCCAAAGTCAGCCGGCCCTGGTTAGAATTCGATCAGCACCGCTTCCTAGCTGGGTGCTCTTGGGAAAGTCACTTAACCTCTCTCTGTGCTTCAGTTTCCCCTTTAACAAAAACAAATGATGCCAATAGTACCTTGCTTGTGGGGTTGTTGTGAGAATCCAACAGATTAATAATTCCTGGCAATACAGCGAATGCTGTCAAGTATTAGCTGTCATTATTCAATTGATTTATACTCTTCACCTTAGGGAAAGATGCTGCACTGATGTCACTCTGCCCTCAGAGCAGAACTGCAGGGCTCTGCACCCCGGGGCCCTGTTGGTGACAGATGTTGTTCCAGAGCCCTGAGTCACGCCGTCCTGGGGGGAAGTAAGAGTCAGCCTTGCCCAGACCCTCCCCAGTTCAGCAGGCAGCTGAGGGGTGGCCTGAGCCACCTTCTTACCCCTTTCACAGATGAGACACTGAGGCACAGATGTGAGGGGTCTGGCCCAAGGCCACACAGCTAGAGAGTGGGCTGGAGGCACTCTGGACCAGACCTTGCCCTGGGCGATGCTGGGGACACAGCAGTGACTGACAATGTCCCTGGCTCTGTCCAGTGGAGCCCCCACTCCACTGGCGTAGACAGCTGTGCTCAGACAGCAACAACCCAGGGCGGTCGGGGCTGTGATGGGGGAAGCGCAGGCAGAGTCACTGGGGCTCAATGAGGGACATTCTGGTTCTGTGGGAGCCCTTGGGAGGGGTCCAGGCCAGCCTGGGGGGTAAGGGGAAGTTTCCAGAGGAGGGGACCTCTGAACTGAGGTCTGAATGACCTCGGTCATCCCTGGAGAGAGATGAGGCTGCACGTGGGCCAGGGCTGGGCCCACAGGGCATTGAATGACAGACACGGAGTGAGGGCTTTTCCTGACGGCCTGGGACCCGCTAATTCATGGGACCCAGGGACTCCCCTCCCCCACCCCAGTCCCATGCACCTCTCAGGAGTGAGTTCAGTGTCCCTCAGACAAAACCCCTTTTTGTCTAAAGGAAGTAGCCCATTGCATATTCCAAAGGCCAGCAGAAGGATCTGGTAGGGGGGCGGGGGGAAGCTGGGGGTTCTGCCCTCCCTGGCCTGCCCCTCTGTACCAGGGTTCTTGGCCTTCCCCAATCAATAGAAATTGACTAGAGGCCAGACAAGAAATTCAGGCAAGGCTTTATTGGGGCCCCTGCTGCAGCAGCGGGAACAAGAACAAACAACAGGTTCCCTTGCTTTCTCGCTCCCTGAGCAGGGGGGCAAGCTTGTTCCTTATATGGGGTGAGGGTAGGGGTGTGTCCAGGTGTCGGGCGGGAGGGCTGGCTTAGGTGTTTTGCCCACCCCTTAGGTGGTGTTGAGTGCAGGAGGCATGCACAGTACCCTGCTTTTGCTCCTGACACCCTGTTTTTGCTCCAGGCTCTTCAAAAGTGGCAGTTGGGTTTTTTGGTCTCCTTGTATCTTTTGGGTCCAGAATTTGCCCCAACTCTGCATGCACGCAGTTATTTCAGTCCCATACGATTTCTTTGTATTTTATTGCTCAAGCAGAGGTGTGTCCAGGTGCAGGCATTGCAGCACTGCAGCAAAGGGTCCTAGGTTCCAGTCTGTCTTACGTCCTCCCAAAGCCAGAGACAAGCCCTGAAGTCATTACTCACTTCACAGTAACCAAACCTAATGATAATTGAACAACTACTAAGTGCCAAGCAGTGTTTTTGGCTAGGGACTCAGTAGTGAGCAAAACAGACAAAACCCTGCCCTAAAGGGGCTGACATTCCAGTGGAGAAGACAGAATAGGGCAGATAGATACACAGGTGAGAGAGGGAGCCAGCAAAATGAGGCAGGGTGGGGCTGGGGAATGCTGGGGAAGGGGCATGCAGTATGAAATATTGGGGTCAAGGATGGCCAGCGTGTGGGGAAGTGCCACGGGAGTGAAGGGAGGGAGCCACATTGATTGAGGGAGAACATTACAAGTATTGGGAACCCAGGGAAACGGCCCAGGGAGGGTGCAGGCACTTCCCCCGCCCCAGGGCTCTGGGCACCCAAAAAGATGAACTTTTAGCTGAAAAACTCCCCTGTCCCACTCCAGAGTATTTCTCTTTTCTTGACTTCCTTTATTAAATTCTGAGACTAGAAGACACTCCCCCCAGTATACACACACACACACACACACACACATACACACACCCCTCCTCAGCAATCTCTGTCTCTCCCCTGATTTTTGAAACCCCCAAAGACAGGGGTCTGTCTTTAGGGATGGGGTGTGTCTTGGTCACCCTTGTGTCACCAGCAACCTGGCATGATGCCTTTAAAATATAAATCTGATCTCATCAGATTTCTGATAAAACCATCCATGGTTCTGGGGCTTCCCTGGTGGCACAGTGGTTAAGAATCTGCCTGCCAATGCAGGGGACATGGGTTCAATCCCTGGTCCGGGAAGATCCCACATGCTGCGGAGCAACTAAGCCAGTGAGCCACAACTACTGAGCCCGTGTGCCACAACTACTGAGGCCCACGCACCTAGAGTCCGTGCTCAGCTACAAGAAGGGCTACTGCAATGAGAAGCCTGCGCACCCCAACGAACAGCAACCCCCGCTTGCCGCAGCTAGAGAAAGCACGCGCGCAGCAACGAAGACCCAATGCAGCCCAAATAAATAAATAAATAAATAAACCCCATCCATGGTTCTGCATTGCTCTTGGAATGAAATTTAACCTTCACACATCCTTCTAAGAGACCCTCACGTGCTGCCTCTCCTTGCTCACCCCCTCCCCCAACACTTCACCTCCTACACTCCCTCTCCCTCTAGCTCACTCAGCTCCAGCCCCACTGGCTTCTCTGCTGTTCCTGCAACATGTCCGTCTCCTCCCCACCTCAGGGCCTTTGCATCACCCAGGAGGCTGTGCTGGCTCCTGCAGGACCCCCAGGGGCCCTTTGCCTCTTGTCCCAGCGAAAGCAACCCAGATGCATACATATTCAGTGGTATCTGAGATCTGTGTCTTGCTGGGGGCATTGACCACATCCTCTGCTGGGCCCTGAAGGAGTACACCGCAGTCTGCTAGGGTGCAAATGTCACCATTGGACCCTGGAGGAATTCTTCCTTCTGTGGTGAGTCATGGTTGAGTAGGGCAGGAACTCATCACAAGCTCTAGATGGCCACACCCACTGTTAACAGACCGAAACACTTCTGTACTCCTGAGGGCCCCCGACTTCTTCCCACATTCCAAAGCCTGGTATAGCAAGGGCTTCCAGACTCTTTCCAGGTTCCAGCTGGATGCATGCTAATTGGTTTGGAGCAATTCTATTTGATTGTTGTATATTTTAATACCACCCCTGGGCTGACTCTGTGATTCCTTGTGCTATTCCCTGCCTCCCTGTCAAGTGGACTAGAGATCCTTTTCTACCCTCGGAGAGCCTGACCTGAGAGGTCCACCTTTCTAATTCCCAGAGATGCCAGTAATCCCCCAAACTGCTAATACTTCCTGAGCATCTATACTGTCCCAGGCATGGGGCTGAGGGCTTCATGTACTTCTTGCTGTCCCCTCCTCGGAAACACCCCATGAGTGACAGACAATGACTTTTTAAACCCACATTTTACAGTTGGAAAAACTGAGGCTCACAGAGTTAAAGTCACTTGTCCACAGCTAATAAAGGACATTGTTAGACTGGAACCCAAGACTTTCTTTCTCCAGGGATGGAAGAAGTTTTATTATAGCAACATCCTGCAATTCTTTCTTAATTCTTTAGCATAGAAAGTTTCAAACACAAACGAAAGTAGAGAGAATAGTATCGTGGAGGTTCTTGTACCCATCAGGCAGCTTAACAATGGCTAAGTTGTGGCCAACTTTGTTTGACCCACCACACTCCTCACCTTATTATTCACTTTTTGTGAGGCAAGTCCCAGACATCATGGAAGCCTATAGATCAGCATAATTCTCTAACAGATAGGGCTTAAAAAAAAGGCATGATTTGCTCACACCTAACAAAATGAACAAGAATTCCCTGATATGAAAAACTGAGTCCATATTCATATCTTTTTGATTGTCCCCAAAATATCCTACCTTCCTCCCCTGCACCACAATTTTTCCTGACTCCCTAATGCTTGGATATCAGAGGTTCGAACATTAGGGATGCAATAGGGACAAGGCATGTTCTCTGGGGGGGGCACCACTCCCTCGCCCAACCCAAAGGCACCAAAAGTCCTCATGGGACCATCAGGGGATCAGGACGTCCCTAAAACCATGCCCTGCCCCCATGATGTTAGATCCAGATGTGACTCTCTGGTACCATGCACTAGGGAGCCCTCCAAAGCTTTGGAGTCGGGGAGAGAGGGGTGGGATTGTTCCTGGAGAGGGAAGGATAGGCTAGGGGCTGTTTCTAGAATAACAATAGGTCACGTTTATCATGGGCTCATGATATGCCAGGTGCTGTCCCAAACCCATAGTTTATTTTAACTTGCTTAGTCCTCAAAACAAGTCTGAGGCCGGTACTAAAGAGTCCATTTAATTAATTAATTAATTAATATTATTTTTAAAGAGTATAGTTGATTTTTAAAAATATTTATTTACTTATTTGGTTGTTCCAGGTCTTAGCTGCAGCAGGCGGTCTCCATAGTTGCAGCCCCAGGGCTCCTTAGCTGCAGATCGCTGGCTCCTTAGTTGTGGCACGTGGGCTCCTTAGTTGCGGCATGCAAACTCTTAGTTGTGGCACACATGTGGGATCTAGTTCCCTGGCCAGGGATGGAACCCGGGCCCCTGGCATTGGGAGCACAGTTTTATCCACGGTGCAACCAGGGAAGTCCTAGGGATCCATTTTAGAGATGGGGAGGCTGAGCCCTCCTAGAGAGGTAAGCAACAATGTCCTGGTCGGGGACAGAGCCGGGATTTGACGCACAGAGGCAGGGAGCCGGGGCGGCAGGGAGCCGGGGCACCAGGGTGCAGATTCTAGTCGCTGCGCTTGTTTTCTCCGCCCTGTCAGCTGCGACGGGCCCCAAGCACAGCCGCTACCAGCTCTGCCTGGACTCCTGCCGTGCAGGGCACCTCGGCGTCCCTGCCCGGCTGCAGCCGCCCAGCGGCGACCTTGCCTGTGCTGAGGGCTGTGCCTGCCACGACGATGCGCACCTGTGGGCGCCGGGCCAGACCCAAACTTCTGCCTGCCCCAAGCCTCCACCATGCCCTGTTTGGGTCAGCTGGGCTGGGCAAGGGATGCTTATCTCGCCTCCCTCCCTAGGTCTAGGTGAACTGATGCACCTGTTGCTGCAGCTGCGACAGACCAGGACATTTCCGCGGCAGCTCCGTGCCCTACTGGGGAGGTCTGCGGTCTGCGGGGTGGCCAGCTGGACTGCCCGAGCCCCCTAGGCACCTGTGTGGCCACCGGAGACCCTCATTACTTCACCTTTGATGGGGCTGTGGCCCACTTCCAAGGCACCTGCACCTACCACCTGGCCCATTCCTGCGAGCCAGATCCCATCCGTGGGGGCTTCTCCTTCAGCGTAGAGGCTTCCAACATGAACTTTTGCAGCCTGCACGTGTCCTTCCTGTACCGCAAGGAGGAAGAGCTCAGTAGCTGGGAGCTGAAGACCCGTGTGATCCTGGAATGGGGCCAGCAAGTTCAGGTGACAGGGCAGAAGGGTAAGGCCCACTCAGTCCCGTCCAGGCCAATCCCTCATCCCACCTTCATGCCTTTAAGTCCACGCCGTCATCCATCCATCAATCCTTATAACCATTCTTCCGTACAACCATCCTCAATCCATCCGTCCCCTACCCTTCCATCCTTCCACTCCTCAATTGATCTGCCCCTCTATCAACGCCTCCCTTCACCGAAATTCCCCTGCATCAAACCATCTCTAACAGTATAGCACACCATCGATCCCTCCATCCCTCCATACTTCGGTTCATTGCTCCCTCTATCCGTCCATCCTTCCATCCATCCATTCAACAAAACTGTACACTGACGTTGTGTCAGACCCTGTTCTAGGCTCTGGGAGCCCAGAGCAAAACAGGCAGGGCCTCCTCTGCCCGACTTCACGTTGTAACTGTGGGAGACAGACGGTAAAACATAAATATGTAATATATCAGATGGTAGCAAGCCCTAGAAACATAAAACACCAAAGGAAGTTTGGGAGTGCGTGTGTGTATGGGGTGGGCGTTATAATTTTAAATGGGGTGAGGTTCCCTGTGGCTTCATGTGGGGAACAGACTATTGAGGGCATCTGGGGAGCAGGTGGACCATAGAGGAGGTTAATGGGATAGGCCAGGCAGGAAGGGGCAGGGGTTGGAATCAGGGAGAGGGTAGTAGGGGATGGGGAGAAGTGGGTTTCTGAAATATTTCTAAAGGATCGGATGTGGGGTGAGAGAGAGGGCGAGTTCCAGGATGTCTTGGTTTTTGGCCCCTGCGTCCTGAAGGATGGAGCTGTCCCTGCCTGAGATGCAGAAGGTGCGGGGCAGGGCTTGGGGTATGATGGGAGCTCAGATTTGGACACGTGGAGTTGGAGATGCCCCTTAATGCTCCCTCCCTTCCCCCATACCTGTGGCATTGGGCAGGGGCAGGAGGTGGCGTGAGGAGTCAGATCCTGAGCGCCCCCCATGCCCAGGTGGGTGGCGAGGTGGTGGGTCTCCCGGTGCAGCTGGGCCCCGAGGCCCACCCGTGGTGGGCTATGGTTCAACGGCTGCAACATGCTATTCCTGCAGGTGGGGCCTGAGTACCAGGGCCGCCTCTGCAGCCTCTGTGGCAACTTCAGCGGTGACCCTGGTGATGACAAGGTGCTCCCCACCAGGGTGCCCGGCTCCAGCGATGCTGATTTTGGCAACACCTGGCAGAGCTGGGACAGCTGGCCTGGGTGAGTGGCCATACTGGACCAGGGAGGCCTGGGCTGGGGGAAGTGCGGGGCTGGGGGCAAACAGCAGGTGGTACCTCAAGGACAGACAGGCTGAAACAGAGGCCGCTAATAGCAAACATGGGGTCCCCCTTATTACCAGGAACTATTATACCCATTGACAGATGGGGAAACTGAGGCACAGAAGATAAGTATTTGCCCAAGTTCTCACAGTAACAAATAATGGAACAGGGACTAGAACCCAGGCAGCTTGGCTCCAGAGTCCTTGATCTTAAATACTCCGCTCGACCACCTTTGCCAAAAGGAGACAGCAAATCCTCCCCGTCACCAAACCTTTAGTCCTGAGATGTCCCATGCAGCAGCCACGAACCTCATGTGCCACTGAAAATCAAACGTGAATGAATTTAAATTAAATTAAACCTCTCGTTCCAGTCACACTAGTCGTATCGCAAGGGCTCAATAGCACAGGCGGGTGGGGACTGCTGTATTGGATGGCACAGGTGTAGAGAGCCGTCCAAAGGCAGAGCTGGGATTTGAAGCCAACAAAGCTGACTCCAGAACCCATGCTCTACTGGCTACTCTGGGCTGAGCGGCAGTAGGAACATCATTTTACTATGGGTTGGGGTTTTATAAACTTTATAAAAGTTTATACAGCCAGGGGCTGTCAGGGCCTGAAGGGAGAGGCTGGCAGGGGCTGGTCCGGCAGGGGGCAGGACGTGAGGCTTGGAGGTGTTCATGCTGAGTCCCCGGGACCCCCCAGCTGTCCGCAGGACATGGGGGGTGCTCCGAGCCCTGCCGGGACAGGCCCCGCGGGGGAGCAGCTCTACAGAGTTCCGGCGAACCGCTCCGGGCCCTTCGTCGAGTGCCACTGGTACGAGGACCCGGTGTCCTCCATGCAGGCCTGCGTCTTTAACCTCCGCCAGTACGGCCCTGGCAACCGCATGCCGCGTGCCGCCGGAGGCCTACGCCGAGCTCTGCACCCTGCGTGGCGTCCGCCTGCCTGAATGGCGAGCCAGCCTGGGATGCGGTAGGTACCTCTTCACTTCTGACCAGGACCTCACCCCTTGGGCAGTTAGGATGTCCCCTTGCTCGGCTGATTGGAAACCCCTCACCCCCAGGGAGACCCCAGACCCTGCTCTCTGGGGTGGCGACCCAAACCTCAAACCAGAATCAGGGCTCCTCTCAGCCCCTGTCTAATCCCCCCTCCTACCTCTCCGTACTTGATCCTGAGTAGTCCTCATTGTTTATCATGTGCCATGATTTTTAAGTGGCCCGTGGATGTGATATTAATAAACCACATGGAGGGAAAGCATTAACCAGGATCAACGGCGATTTCCCAAGTATCCCGAGGTCCATCCCTGCCCCCTCCCCCTCCGCCCCGCCCTGCAACCATCCTAGGTTTTTCTCCCTCTGATTGAGGGATCCAGGGTTTCAGGCTGGTGCCCCTCCCCCAGGTATGGTGTGTCCTGCCAACAGCTACTATGACTTCTGTGGGCCACCCTGCCCAGCTTCCCGTGCCAGCCTTAACCCCTCCGCTCCCCGCGCTTGCCAGAGCACGGCGGGCTGCTTCTTCTTCCAGGGCTTTGCCCTGAAAGCGGGCATCTGCGTGCCACACACTTGCTGTGGCTGCTGCCCGCAGGGCTGCTACATCCTTCTGGGTGCTGGGGTGCTACCCACGGCCACCTGTGACCAGAGGTGCGTGGGCCACAGGCCTGGTCACCCACTCGAGCGCCACCCTCATGCCTGCGGGCCCCACGAACTGTGCCACCGGCGCAGGGGTGTTCGGGGCTGCTGCCCCATGCACTACAGGACATTCTGGCTCTACGGAGACCCTCACCTGCACACATTCAGCGGGACTCGCCACCAGTGTTGAGGGCTTGGCCGGGAGACACTGACCAGATCATGCTGCCACACCACACGCCCCCTCGCCCTCTGAGTGGAGCCCTGGGGTGCCACGTGGGCCCAGCAGGTGGATGGGGACATGGCAGGATGGCGGCTGTCACTGCTGGTGGGACAATTTTGGGGGGTCCAGGTGGGCATCGGCCAAACTCATAATGAACATAAATAACAACAGGCTGAATAAATGGTAGCCCAAGGGCATTACCTTTGGAGACAGAGATACTGGGGTTCTGACGCCCTTAGAGCTGGGCAGAGGGTCCCTGCCCCAGCCCTGCAATTCAGAGGTCCCGCTCCGGACACCTCTGACTGCATCCCTCCCCACGGGTGGCAGAGTCCAAGGCCCTTTGAAAAGTGCCCCCAGGAGCCTGCTGTCCCTCCCAACCCCTTCTAGACCTTGCTCCAGAGAATGGACCAGGCAGCGGCAATGAGCACACGCCAAGGCCCCCCTGCAGCCCCCCTGCAGGGGAGGGTGGAACCAAACTGGGCTGAGGAGAGCAGCCTGGGTCGTATGAATACGCAGGACCTCTGCCAGGGCTGGAAGGTAGGAGGTGGGCCTGGGGCAGCCCGTCGCTGGGCGCCATTTCCTGTCCAGGAACCCTGAGGAGTCACACCTGGCCTCTGGGCATTAAGAAGGTCCTGGTGTCAAGGCAGGAGGATAGAACGTATTTCCTTTAGCAGTTTGGCAGCTTGAAGACATATGAGATGTGGGCCTCCATTTATGCTCTTGTTCTGGGCCCACAATTCAGGGACAAATGGACACCAGGCCCACCCGGTATTAGTCTATGCTCTAGCCGGCAATGGGGTGAAGTGGTGAAGCACGTGGTGCTGGACCTGGAGGCCTGGGTTTGAATCCCACTGTGCATTTGCTAGTGACCTTGGCTTTACATTTCTGTGGTTTGGTTGCCTCATCTGTAAAATGGGGGATCATGGTACTGTGAACACTTCTGTGGCCAGACGTGTGGGTTTTCCACTCCAGGCAGTTCTCTACAATTTAGTTCCATTCTGACCCTCTCTACCTGGGTCAGCGTCAGACCCCACAGGCTAAAGGGTTCAATCTCCCAAGACCATCCCCACTTCAGATGCCAAGCCCAAGTAGTGGGTCCCCATGTTACCTACACTTCTGTCTGATTTGGCTACAAATCAGGGGTTCCCACGACCCTCTCCTCTGTTTTGATAATTTGCTATAATGACCCGCAGAACTCAGGGAAACACTTACATTTACTGGTTTATTATAAAGGTTCTTACAAAGGATACAGATGGAGAGGTGGAGAGGTACATAGGGCGGGGTCTGTGAAAGGGTCCCGAACATGGGTGCTTCCATCCCCGTGGAACTGGGATGTGTCATCCTGCCAGCATGTGGTTGTGTTCCCCAATCTGAAGCTTCCCAAACCCCATAGTTGGAGTATTTTTATGGAGGCTTCATCACATAGGCGTGATCAATCATTAACTCAATCCCTACCCCGCTCTCCTCTCCCCAGAGGAAGCGGGGGTGGGACAGAAAGTTCCAGGCTTCTAATCATAGCAACAAGCTTCTAATCTTGGCTTGATTTTTCGAGGGACCGGCCCCCATCCAGAAGCCCACCAAGCATTGCCTCATTAGAACAAAAGACACTCCTGTCACCCAGGAAATTCCAAGGGATTTAGGAGCTCTGTGTACCAGGAACAAGGGTCAAGGACCAAATAGCAAAACAAAAGATGCTCCCTGCACCCCTATCGCTCAGGAAGTATAAGGGTTTTAGGAGCTGTGTGCCAGAAACTGGGGGCAGAGACAACATATATATTTCTTAATATGTCACAGGGGCCTACCTGTATGTGAAGATGAAAAGGTATAAATTGCCTAGGACAAAGCATTCAGTAAGGGCATAAAGTGTTTGATAAATAAATCAAACATATAACTGCAAAGGCAAACCAGCTTCCTAGCCATGCTCTGCTCCCCACCGCAGAGTAAAGATACAATCTTGAAAAATCTTAAGTCAGGTCACAAGGGTCCTATCTCAAAGCCTTCCCATGGCTCTGTCTTACTCGGAGTAAAACTGTGGCCCATTTGACCCCACAAAACTGGCCTCTGTGACCTCTCTGCCCTCATCTCCTCTAACTCGCCCCCTTAATCACTCTGCTCCAGCCATACCAACCTCTCTGCTTCTCCTCCAACAGCCAGCCAGGCTCCCGCCTCAGGGCCTTTGCACTGGCTCTTCCCTTGGCCTGAAACACTCTTCCTGGAGAGGCTCACATATAGCTGATGCACTCTCATTCTCTCAAATGTCACCTCCTCTGAGAAGCCCTCCCTGACCACCCCCATGAAAGGAGCCATCCCTCCCAGTCTCTCTCTATTATAATCTCCCATTTTCTTTCCTTCAAAGTAATGTATCAGTATCTTAAATCATCTTTTCTTTTTTAAAAAATATATTTATTTATTTTATTTTTGGCTGCGTCGGGTTTCAGTTGCGGCACGCGGGATCTTTCATTGCGGTGCGTGGGCTCTTTGTGGTGGCGTGTGGGCTTCTCTCTAGTTGTGGTGCCTGGGCTCCAGAGCGCATGAGCTCAGTAGTTGCGTCACGTGGGCTTTGTTGCCCCGAGGCATGTGGGATCTTAGTTTCCCGACCAGGGATCAAACCTTTGTTCCCTGCATTGGAAGGCAGATGGTTAACCACTGAACCACCAGGGAAGTCCTTAAATCATCTTTTCTATTGATCACTTCTTTGTTTCCTGTCTGTCTTCCTCTTGACAGAATAAGAGTTCTCCAAGGGCAGGAACTTAGTTTATTTTGTTGAAAACTAGACAAAACTCCCTGGGAGAAAGATAATAAACCAGTACATAAGTAAACTTCTAGTATGTCAGAAGGTAATACAGTTTGTTCTGTAGAAAAATTAAGCAGGAAAGGAGACAAGAGCATGCATTGGGGTGTTACGCTTTAAGACGGAGGGCAGGGAAGCATTGGGGCAGAGACCTGAAGGAGATGAGGGAGGGAGTCAGATAGACACAGGAGGGAAGGGTAACCAGGCAGAGGGAACAGCCAGTGTAAAGGTCCAGAGGTTGGAATGGTGCCTGGTGTGTAGCTAGAGCAGGGTGAGCAAGGGGGTGAGTGAGAGGAGATGAGGACAGAGGAGTGGCAGAGGCTGGTTCTGTAGGGTGGCACAGGCCACAGGTGGGAGTTTAGACTTTATCTGAGTGTACTAGGCAGGTACGGGAGGGGTTGGGGCAAGGGAGGGACAGGATCTGATTTGTGATCTTAAAGGATTCAATGGATGCTGCGTGGAGAGCGGATCACGGGGCGGGGGGCAGGAGCAGGGGGTCCCCAGAGGGACTGGTATCTGGGCAGGTCTGCCTGACACAAACTGGGTGCCTGTGTTCCACGTGAAGGGGTCCCAACCCTGGCTGGGGACACTCTCCGGGCCTTCTCCACGTCCTCGGCCATCACAGTCAGGCGGCCCCTGGCCTCTCTGTGGCCTTTCACGTGCTGTCTGGGTGACAGCGCCTGAGAACTACACTGGCAACCTCTGTGGCCTGGCTGGGGACTTTCACACGGACACTCAGGGTGGCTTCCGTGGCTCCAACAGCACGTGGCTCTCTGATGCCCACGGCTCTGCCACAGGCCTGCCACCCTCTGTTCCCGCAAGACACAGACCTGACAAGGCAGCCCTATTCCAGGCCTTCTGCAGATGGCTGGGGCCCGGACAGGCCCTATAGGGCCTGCAGTAAGGACATGGAGCCTCGGATCCACTTGGAGAACTGCCACAGGGGCATCGCGGGAGACTTTGTGTGCCATTCTGGGGAGCTATGCCCAGGAATGCCAGCGACGAAGCCTCCCCGTGCAGCCCTGGAGACACCTGATGGCCTGTGATGAGTGGGTGTTGCCAGGGGACGGTCTTTCTCAGCCTTTTCTCACCAGCTGGCCCAATACCACCTCCAGGAAATCCTCCTAGGTCAGTGCCACTCAAGTAAAGTCACTGCACACCCTGCTGGATAACTGCCCCTGTGAGGACTCTCCCTCTTTAAAATGCTTCATTAAAAATGATAGCTGGGGGGGACTTCCCTGGCGGTCCAGTGGTTAAGACTCCACGTTCCCAATGCAGGGGGCATGGGTTTGATCCCTGGTCGGGGAACTAAGATCCCGCAAGTGGTGCAGCACAGCCAACAATAACAACAAAAAAATGACAGCCGACACTGAGTGACATCGAATCAGCCAGGATAGTCTAGGTTCTGCTGCAGTAACCAACCAACCTGACATTTCCATTCCCAAACATGACCAAGGGTTAGTCTCTCTCTTACAAATTCCACAGTATTGTCCAGGACATGATTCAAATTCATTTCCAGCCCGTGATGCCACGCCGGTAACATGTGCACCCCCTGCTCTTCGATCCTCACCTTGGAAGTCATAGCACTTTGGCCAGAACTCGTCGTGGTCCCACTCACCTGCAAGGGCGGTGCTGGGATGGGGAAGCACGTGGGCATTCAGTGGCCATAAGTGACTCTACCATATGCTCATTCAGGCCCCATAACACCCTGCCGAGGGAAGGGCTATTATTACCTGTTTTATGGATGAGGAAACTGAGGCACAGGGAGGTTCCATAACTTGGGCAAGGTCACTCAGAGAGTCAGCAAGATGCATGCTGCTTTGATTCCAGCTGCCCTTAGGAGGAAGTGCACGCCTTTGGCTGAGCACCTGAGCCCTCACATGGACTGACCTGCCCACTCTTCTGACCCCTGTCTGCTGCCCTTCACCTCTCTTTACATTTCCTGATGTGTGTCTACACCCTCCAGGTGGTTTCTTGCTGCTTCTTCAGGGCTCAGAAACCCAAACGGCAGTGGAGCCCGGCAGGCAAATGTCTGATGCAGATGTAATAATGAGGGGAGACTGCTGTATAGCACAGGGAACTCTACTCAGGGCTTTGTGGTGACCTAAATGGGAAGAAAATCCAAAAAAGAGGGGATATAGGTATACATATCGCTGATTCGCTTCTCTATACAGCAGAAACTAACACAACACTGTAAAGCAACTATACTCCAATTAAAAAAAACATAATGACGGAGGCCAGGCAAATGTGGGAGTATGTCCTTCCTATGGGGTTGGCACTGCTCTCCCCAGATGATTCTTGCTAAGTGGGAGTCCAGGCTCAGTGGAACCCAATAGCCTTCAAATCCCAGCTCTGACACTCAGTAGTCGTATGACCTTGGGCAAGTCACTTAACCCCTCTTGGCCTCAGTTTCCTTATCTATGAAAGGGGATGATGAAAGTCCCTGTCTCCTGGGGTTGCTGTGAGGTGTAAACAAGATGCTATATGAAAAGCAAGCTCCTGGTATCTGCTCAATTATGGGTAGTTCTTTTCATCAATGAGATGATAATGACCTTGCGTGGTTTGTGGCTAACTCAGTTTTCTTCAGTGAATTCAGGAAGAAGATATTAATAAGTATAAAATATAATACCCTGAGGAAGCACCGAGCAGAGCCCGGTGTAGAGTAAGTGTTCAGGAAATGTTACTCACCACTGTGATCATCCCAACATCTCCATCGCCATGATCACCTCCATCATCATCACGCTCACGTTACCTCTGACGATGCCCCCACCTTCCCCCTGCTCTTATGACCTGCCCTTGGCCCCCTCAACCCTCCCTCTGCTCCCTCGGTCCTCTTCTGGTTGGATACTTTCCAGAAGAGCAATGCTTGGCTCCTTATTAACTCTCACCTGTCTTCCTCCAGAGCCGGTCTGCCCTCCCCACAGCCACTACAAGCTCTGCGGCTCCTCGTGTCCCAGCTCCTGCGCTGAGCCCACCCTGCCCGACATCTGCCCAGCAGGAGGGCTGCCGGTGTGACACAGGCTTTGTGCTCAGCAGCACTGACTGCGTGGCCCCCCGGGGGGCAGGTACCACCTGGGGAGCAGTGAGAGCGGTACTGACACTGCGCATCTTCCACCAACGCCGTGCGCTGCTCCCCCTCCTCCTGCGGGTCTGGGCAGGAGTGTGGGACCCTGAGGGGAATTTTGGGGTGCCGCCCGCCCTCCCCAGGCACCTGCCAGGCCTCTGGGCACTCACACCTTCAACGGGAGGACCGCTGAGTTCCCAGGCATTTGCGCTTCCGTCTTTGCAAAGTCTTGTGGCTTCTCCAGCTTGTTGTCCTTTTCCAAGGTGGAGGCTGGGAGGGGGGACAGGTCCATTTCAAAGCCGTCTACCCAAGCGAATGGGACCCAGGTTTGTTTACAGAGAGACAGAGAGCATTGATCTGGCCAAGGTAAGCACTCGTTGACCCCTGGAGATGCTTGAGCTGACTGAAGCTAAAAGAAATGATTTGGCTGAAACTAAGTAAAAGTCATGTGACAGACCCTAGTGAAAGTGTAGTAATTCTGGGTCCACAGAATTTTTCTGTATACCGGCTTGGTGGTTCTTGTTTACAAATAACAGGAAACCTTATTAAAACTAACTCAAGTCAAAATTTTAGAGTGTATAACTGAAAATTCCAGAGGGAGGGCTGGCATGACTTGATCAGGGAGCAGGCCGTATTTATCAGCATTCCTCTTGGTTTGTGGTCCTCCATGGTGTTAGCTTTGTCCTCAGGCAGGCTTTTCTGGTGGTGGCAAAATGACCTCACCTTCCAGGCCCCGAATGTGCTTTCTCCACTGTCCGAAGCAAAACCCAAATCTTTTCTTCCCTCAACTACTAAACCAAAATTCCTGTGTTTCACTTTGATTGGACCCCACTGAGCCAATCGCTGTGGCCCAGGGATTATCTTAAGCCTATCTGGTCCTAGCCTCAGGAGCTGTACATAGGAGAGATCCCTCCAACCCTCACAGCTGCTCATTGTAGGGAGAAGGATACAATGGGAGCCCACTCCAGTGGGCTCATATTCCCAAACCAGTATTTCTTGTTGCAACAATCTTCAAGGAATGTAAATGCCCTGGAAAACATCCCTTCTGAGACCTGAGACTTTTGTCTGAAACCCGCAGGGGTGGATGTGTTTTCCATGCCTGAGGGCCCCTCCTACAAGAGTTCCATTGTTGGCTGTTGGAAAACACACAGCTGTGCCCCTCCCACCCCACCCCCTTCCAGGAAGGGAACCGGCTTTCAGAATTAGTCATGCTGTCAGCATCCCACACAACAACCCCATTGAATCCAAAGGGCAGCCCTACAGGGTGAGTATTATTCTTATCCCCATTGTATAAATGGGGAAACTGAGGCCCAGGGAAGAAGACTTGGTAGCCCAAGGTCCCACAGTGAGAAAGAGGTGGAGCTAGGATTTGAACCTAGGTTTTCTGCCTCTGAGATCCTTCCCATTCCACTTGTGGGTTTGGGTGCCCCCAAAGTGTGACCCACTTAAGGAAAGGGGAGGGGGGTAACTGATTCTTCTGTTATGGGGCCTGGGACATAGTAACTCGCAAGAATGGTTTTCATTCATTCACACAACACATATTTCCTGAGCACCTACTATGTGCCAGACTTTGTGCTGGGGACACAGGGGACTGTGTTCCATTGGACAGCCAAGGAAGGTCCCTCCCTCCCAGAGCTGACATTACAGGACGTGGGAAGGAGAATAAATATAACCAGTAAGCATATAATCACACAGCATGTCAGGAGGTGATATATGCTAGCGCTACAGAAAAAAGTAGAGAACGGGGTGGGGCGAGGTGGTTCCAGACTGAAGATGTGGTTTTTTGTTTTTCTTAAATTTAATTTATTTTATTCTTAGCTGCATTGGGTCTTTGCTGCTGCACGCAGGCTTCCCTCTAGTTGCGGCGAACGGGGGCCACCCCCACCCCCCGTTGTGGTGTGTGGGCTTCTCACTGTGGTGGCCTCTCCTGTTGCAGAGCATGGGCTCTCGGCACACAGGCTCAGTAGTTGCAGCTCACGGGCTTAGTTGCTCTGCAGCACGTGGGATCCTCCCAGACCAGGACTTGAACCCGTGTCCCCTGCATTGGCAGGCAGATTCCCAACCACTGCGCCACCAGGGAAGCCCCTGAAGATGTGGTTTTAAATCAAGTAGCCAAGGAAAGCCTCATCAAGAAGGTGCTATTTGAGCAAAAGTCCTGAAAAAAAGAAGATGAGGGAGGGACCCATGTGACATCTGTGAGAAGGGTGATCTCGGTAGAGGGAACGGCAAGTGCAAAGGTCCTGGGGCTGGAAAGGCACCTAGTGGGTTGGAGGAACAGCAGGGGGGCCAGTGTGTCTACAGCTGAGTAAGTGAGTGAGTGAGGTGTTGATGGGGAGGAGAAGTGATGGGGGACCAGGTAGGGGAGTGATTTACAGGTTGCCGGTCATGGTGAGGACCTTGGCTTTTACCAGGAGTGAGATGCAGCCAGAGGAGGGCCCTGATCTGACTCAGGGGTTCACAGGCTCCCTCTGGCTGTGTGTGGGAAGCTGACTGTAAGGGGTGGGATGGGAGCAGAGAGACCAGGGAGGAGGCTGCGTGATGGTCCAGGAGGGAGAGGATGGAGGCTGGGCCAGGGTGGGGGCAGCGGCAGGGAAGGAGTGGTTGGTTCTGGCAATATTCTCTGGTGTCTCATTCCCTCTTCTGACCAGCTGTCTGTTCTTGGGACCCACAAAATTATGCGGGGCCCTTGATCCTACACACTCACGGGGTGTGGAGCCAGACAACCTGCCTTGGAATCCCAACTTTAACCCTTAAATAACTGTGTGTCTTGTGGGGAGGTGACTGAGCTCCTCTGTGCCACCGTTTCCTCCACTGGGAGAACAATGCCTGCCTAGCAAGTGGTAAGTCCCACAGCCCCACATGCTGCAGGATTGTTAGTTGACAATAGAGAGAGGCAGTTAGCAATAGCAGGTAATGACTCAGGGATGTACAGGGGTGTGCAGTTGGCTCTCAGCAATGCTTTCTTGGACGCCAAGGTGCAGGGGGAAGGGAGATGGGAGACTGAGATGTCAGGGGCCCTGGCTGCCTGAGGGCTGCCTGGTCAGTGCCTCTGCACGGCAGTGGTTGCCAACCGAGCTCTTAGAACTGCAGACTCATCTCCCTGCCTCTGCAGCCAAGCAGGAGCCTGCCAGCCCTAGCATCAGCCTCAGAGCCTCAGGGTGCCCCCACCAGGCCAGGGCTAGGCAGCCAGAAGTGGGTAAGGCACCCACGGCTAGCGGGAGGGGCAGAGTGGGTACCAAGGGGTCAGGGACTGATCCGAGAGAAGGAAAAGGAAGACTCTGTGTGTGTGTGGGAAGAACACAGGCTTTTATCTAAAAGGGAAAAAATGAATGTATATATTTATTTATAAATAATATTTAATTATTGTATAGTATATACATAAATACATGATATCCAAAGTTCAATTAAATTCTGTTTATTTAACATTTAGGTTACCCAATTCTGAATTTATTTTTCCTCTGTTGTTTTTGATCTTGTGTTTTATTATTTTTGTGTAAATGTTAATTTAAAAAATGTTATTGATTCGCCCCAACTTTTATTTTGATTTTTTTTAACTACAGAAAAGTTACATAAACAGTACGATGAACCCAAATACCCTTCACGGAGGTTCACCAATTCTTAATAGTTTGCCTCATTTGCTTTACCTCTCTATGTCTCTACCTATATTCATAATTTTTTCTGAGTCCTTGCATCTCAGAAGTGTTCTCCTGCCCCTTCTATGTGCAGGGATTTTACAAGGCTTGGTCTTTTCTGATGCTAGTTGCCAAAGACTTTCAGGAGGGAGTCTCAAAATATCACCAGGTTTTTCTGTAATCACGCCTTTTCCCCTGACCTCGGGCAGACTCGGGATGACAGTCCTGGGGATTTTTCCTGCCTGAACCGCTCCATGATACATCCCCCAGGGATGAGTCCCTCAGGATGTGTGTGTCCAGGGTCTGTGCTGTAATGGTGGCCACATAGGCAGAGGGTGGGTCTCGGATGGGAGGTGACAGGAGCAGGCCTGGGGCCAGAGCAACTGTGGGTCTCCCTCTGCCTCCCTCCCTCCCTTGAAACTTCCTATCAGGGGAAGATGGGGCCTGGGTCACCCCGGGGAGACAGACCTGCCCCTCCAACAACTAATGCCAAGGGGGAATGTGGCCCAGTTAGGCCAGATCTTCCACGAGAAGCTGAACATACAGCTTGTTATGTTGAAATATCCCGAGTTTAAATGTTGGCAACTGTGAATTTTTGCAACACTCTCTGAACTCAAGCAAACATGTACAATCGTTGGGTTGGCCTGGGGGCCGCCAGTTTGAGATCCTTGTCTCCGGGACTGAGACAGGCTGGGAGGAGGCTACAGGGCTCCCCATCATACCCCCAAATCCTCTCTCTTGCTTCCCTATAATTCCAACTCACACTCAGGACTCCTAGCCATCAGCCCAAGCCCCCATCCCCAGTGATGAGGAAACTGGTCCAGGACTGTCAGCAAATGTGGTCCCCCTTGCCCACCTGCCCCCATTAGCAGCTCTGCCCTCACCACCCCCACCTCACTCCTGCAAGGCCTCTGTGATGGTGAGTGGGGGCATAAGAGCTCCTTTCTCTTATTATTTAAGAAATACTTCAGGAGCACCATTACATTACTGCCAAGTGTTGTTCTATATATAATTCAGATGAAAATTTGGGGGAGGACCTGACATGATAATCAAAAAAGCAAAGAGGAGTTTCCTGGAATATGCTTTGAAGATAGATAAGTCAGAAGGGAACAGAAAGGGAGACGGTGGATGTGATTTTAAATAGGGTGATCAGGGAAGGCCACGTCTTCAGCCAGGACTTGAAGAAGGTAAGGGAATGAGCCCTTCCGTACTGACATGTGGGAGAAGAATCCCAGACAGAGGGAACAGCTGTTGCAAAGGCCCTGAGGCAGAAACATGCCTGGAGGGGAGGAGGGGTAGTGGGGGGCGGGGAACCTGAACCTCCCCCCTGCCCCACCCCTAGCTTTCCTAGTCCCTAAGATGGAGACTCACACAGGTGGCCATAGGGCCAGATCCAACCTTGGACACATCTCATCTGGTCCACAAAGTGTTAGGAAATTAAAAGTCAGTTACCAACATTTAAAAATCAGGAGATTTCATCATAAAAATCAACCTTTCCAGCTTCTCTTGGTGGGTGATGACATTGAGCGGTACAGCGTGTGGATCTCAAGGGGCCTGTCAACCTTAAGTCGCCTTGTGTGGCACCTCATGTGGCACCTGGAAGCCAGGCAGACAGCGACATGCCCACAGCCACACCCCCAAAGTGTCAAGACAGGACCTGCCAGCTCCCTCTTTTTTCCCACAGGTGCTGAATTCTGAGGCCACAGGGAGCGGCCCCACAGAGCCGCAGGCGGCCTCATTTGTCTGCCCATGGGCATCTCTGTCCCCGTCTTGCCCAGGAAGCAGGAGCTTGGAGCATCACTGTGATCACACCTTCCCAGCCCCCCAGCCCAGCCTCTCAGCCTCTACCTAGGAAGGTGAGGCCCCAGCCCCACCAGGACCCCTCTCATGGGTCGGGGTGCTTCCAGCTCCCACACCCCAGGCTGCCCCATTTAAGGCCTATGAATTTGCCAGGATCCTGAAGAAATACAGCCTTAAGAGAAGAGCAATAAAATGACTGAGCCCTGACTAGCAAAAGCAAATGGCAAAAGCCCAATTAATAAAACTTTGAACTGGTGACTACAAAACACCCCACAGCCTTGATTTTGTACTTGAATTCGGCATTCCTGAAAACTTGGTGATGTTCGGAAACTATCTGTAGGTTTGGTTTTTCTCATTTCGCAAGAATTCCCAGGATACTGAGAAATCACAGCTAATCTCCACGTCAGCAAATGATTTCGGGCTTCCCTGGTGGCGCAGTGATTAAGAATCCGCCTGCCAGTGCAGGGAACGCGGGTTCGAGCCCTGGTCCAGGAAGATCCCACATGCCGCGGAGCAGCTAAGGCCGTGCGCCACAACTACTGAGGCTGTGTTCTAGAGTCCGCAAGCCACAACTGCTGAGCCCGTGAGCCACAACTACTGAAGCCCGCACGCCTAGAGCCCATGCTCCGCAACAAGAGAAGACACCATAATGAGAAGCCCGTGCACCGCAACGAAAATTAGCCCCCGCTCGCCGCAACTAGAGAAAGCCTGCGTGCAGCAACAAAAACTCAACGCAGCCATAAATTAATTAATTAATTAAAAAAAAACCCAAAACAAAAAACAGATAAAAAACTCTAAATGATTTCAAAAGCAAAATGAAGGGGAAACATTCCAAAAGGCTTTATTATCTATATAACATGATAATATATAACACATATATTTGTATATAAACATAAACACACAACACATAGACATATATAAATAAGTGGACACATGTTGAATATGACTGAAGTCAAGCGGGCCTAGAAGACTCATCCCAAAAGAGATTCAACCCCCAATAGGATGCAAGCGGCTGCATGCACTCCACTCCCTGCAGACCTTCCCCAGGGTCTCAGGGTTCACACCTGTCCCCATCCACACGGGAGTCTCAAGTCCTGCCCTAAGCCCCAGCCCCTGCCCAACACCCACTTGGATGGGGCACATTCTGTTCCACCCTGGGTTAGGTATAGGCTTATAAACATCCAAACGCAAGACCATATGATTAAAACTTCAGGGAATGAAGTTTGCAAAAGGCTCTAATTGGTGGTGCCCCCAGGCTGAAACCAGCCCTTAGATTTGTTTCGTTTGACCTGCATAATTTTTTAAAAATCTGAGCCTTTTTTTGTGTTTTGGTCGCACCATGCGGCTTATGGGATCTTAATTCCCAGCCAGGTATTGAACCTCGGCCACAGCAGTAAAAGTGCCGAGTCCTAAACACTGGACCACCAGGGTATTATTCCCTGAGCCAACTTTTAATACTGGGAACTCTACATAAAGGTTCAGGTTCCTGACATCTTTTGAAAGTATAGAAGCAATTGGCTAGAACTGTGTAGAGGTTATCCTTGAAATTCTTTTAATTAAACTTTTTTTCAAAGTAGTACACTTGCAGGATTTAAAATTCAGAAGGTAGAAGAAGGTGCATGAGCTTAAGTGGGTCTCCCTTCCCAGCCATCTCCCAGCCTCTCGGTCTTCCTCTTCAGAAGCAGCCATGGATGCCAATCTCCAAAGATATTTCATTCATTTATAAGTATGTGAATATACGTTATTTTCCCCCTTACAAATGGTAGCATGTGTCTCTACATCTTGCTTTTTTTCCCATAGCAAGATGTCTGGGAGGTACTTCTGTATCTGTCCACATGAGCTTGAGCCAGTGATTTTTGTGGCTGCCCTTTATTCATTTAAATTTATTTTATTTTATTTTTATTTTTGGCTGCACTGGGTCTTCGTTGCTGTGTGCAGGCTTTCTCTAGTTGCAGAGAGCGGGGGCTACTCTTCGTTGCGGTGCGTGGGCTTCTTATTGTGGTGGCTTCTTTTGTTGCAGAGCACGGGCTCTAGGTGCACGGGCTTCAGTAGTTGTGGCATGCAGGCTCAGTAGTTGCAGCTCGCGGGCTCTAGAGCTGAGGCTCAGTAGTTGTGGCGTATGGGCTTAGTTGCTCGGCGGCATGTGAGATCTTGCTGGACCAGGGCTCGAACCCGAGTCCCCTGCATTGGCAGGCGGATTCTTAACCACTGCGCCACCAGGGAAGTCCTGGTGGCTGCCCTATAGACAGGACAATAGTTCTGTTTGCCCAGCTGCCACCGTACCTTATAGTCTCATGCCTGTCCTGCTTCACTCATTCATGATTCTTGCCTGGCCCCACTGGCACCTGAGTGTGCAGACTCCGGCACAGGTGAGGGGTGGAGCATCCCTCCTAGCCACCGAGCACTCACCCCTTCTCTGTCTCGGATGCATGCAGTTCCTGGACTTCCCAGCAGAGGGAGACACCACCCCACCCCCAAGACCACCAGAAGGGTCTTCAAAGGAACATTGCAATCTTGAAATGTCTGGGCAAGAGATGTTATCTGACCGGACACAAAGACCCCCTTAGCTGGACTGGGATCCGCCCCCACCATGCCTCCCCTTCTCTGTTTCTATCTCCCTCTGAACCTCCTGCTTCGACTGAACCCCACCCTGACTGAGCCCCACTCTTTGCAGGGACTGGCCCCTCCTTGGTGGGAGTTGTAGGGAGACCCTGTCCTAGTCTAGGGCCTGGGATTGAGAAATTGCCCAAGGGGCCCACATAAAGAAAGCGTGTAGCTGGGCGGGCGTTCCTTGCCCCACCCTTCCCCCTCCCTGCTGAGAAGTGGGGAGGGGTCCTTTCTCCCTGCCCCCAGCAGAGCCTTGACCTCAAAACCCCCTCTCCTTGTCCTGCACTCCACACTCCCCATGGTACCCTCTCCCTGGCCTGGCTCCTGCACCCTCCTCCCCACCCCCGCAGTGGTGTTGGGGGTCGCCTGGAGTCCAGCTGGTGGCCAGTGCAGAGCCACCCTAGGAAGGCCCTGCCCCTCCCCGTGACCCCAATCCTCCGCCAGCCACTCAAAGGCGCCTTGTTCTCCATCCAGCCCCCAGACAAAAGTCCCTCTGTCTAAAAAGGCGGAATTGGGGGGAGGGGGCACCCCAACGGGGAACAAGTGGGGACCTGCACAGACCCCAGCTGGAAGGAATGCCATGAGGAGGAGGGACAAGAGAGGGAGGAGGGAGGGGAAGGGAGCCCTGCACAGTGCAATGGCCTTATCCGGGGTGAGAGGCAGCCCCCGTCCCAACACCCACTGCGGAGACATCTGGCTCCCAGCACCGTTGGGAAGAACCCAGGCTGGGAAGGTCTGCCTGGTGCTGGGAACCAGGTCCCAGTCTCCCTAGGCCATGATGGGCACGACGGGGGAGAGGTCATGGTCTACGGCCCAACAGCTCACCGCCCCCTCACACACCCCCTCCCCCCACCCCGTGCATCCCGTCCCCACCTCATGACCTTGGTCCTATCAGCATCTTCTGCTGACCCTCAAACGGTGTCAACGGCAACAAGCAGCCCGGAGGAGGAGGACTTTAGATCTCCCGCAATGGCCACCCATCCCCCCTCCAAGGACAGCACACAATCTAAGTAAAAGAGATTAGGTTATTACAAACAAAGCACGGCCTTCCCCCCACCGCCCCGCCAGGCAGAAGCTCTGCCGTTAAAGACCTGAGCCCCTCCTCCTTCCAGGTCCTTTTCTGAGGGGCAGGTGACTGGAGAAAGCCACCTCCCTGGATGTGAGGGGCAGAGTTCCAGCCCTCATCGTATTCTCCTTCTGCCTCGCCTAAGGCTGCTGTGTGTGACCATAGAGACCCCAGGGAGCTCCCTGCCACTAGTGGTTGGGGGTTGGAACTGTCTCTTTAAGAGCAGGTGTGAGGTGAGAGAGCCCCTGAGCTTTAGGGAGTCAGACTAGTTCTCTACCTGCCCAGGTTTGCTTAGGGCGTGGAGGCTGCGGATAAAGGCAGGACCCAGGCTAAGCAGTCCCGCTCTCTCCCGGAACCTGAACCTCCGCGCAGCCTGTGGAGCACGCAGGTGAGGGGCTGGGGCCCCCTCCCTCCAACCTCTCCTTGGCTTTGCCCCTCCCTCCACTGCTCTCTGCTAAAGACCCCTAGAACCTTCCCTCTTCAAGGTCCTTTGCTGGGGGAGCAGATTAGAGAAAGCCCCCTCCCCATCATTCACCACACAGGAGGCCAGGTGAGCCAGCTGGGGCGAGGGTAAGGCCCACAGATGGGACTGGGGTGTCTGTTAGACTGGTGGGTCTGGGTAGATCGGGGGTTCTGAGTAGAGCAGAAGTATCTGGATCGGGAGGATCAGACTGGCTGGATGGGTGGATGACTAGGTGGGCTCAGGGTGTCCGCATACTGGGAATGTGTGGGTCCTGGAGACCTCTAGGGGAAGGGGCTGGCGGCTTCCCGGGGAAGCTGTAACATGGGGAGGTGGCGCGGAGACTTCAGGGACACGAGGGAGTCATTTTGCTCAGGCCTGAAGGGCCTGGCCACCATCATGGAGAAACAGAACAATAGTAGGGGGTGGACGGCGGAAAGTCCTCACACCAGCACTGGGATCTCTGGGGCCAGGAAAGAGCAGAGAGGGGTGGGCGCAGCCTCCGTCTGCAGGCTGCCTTTCTCTCCAAGGCTTCACGCCGACTGCAGTCAGTTCTGGAGCTGCCCTGGGGCCTCTTCCAATAACAGCCTGAACAGGGCAGGAGAGAGCAGATGCCCGGATGCCAGCTCCCAGCAGCCCACACCATGGGACAGTAGGGTGGAAATGTCGTGCAGGGGCTGGGGTACGGCTGAGATCACCCATCAGTGCCCCTTGTGCTGGGGATGCTGGGAGATGCCTGGGGAGGGGCTGTATGGGGGTGAATGGAGCCCTCACCGGCCAGGGAGGCTTGGAGGCTCCCATGGAAAGAGGCTTAAGCGCTGAGACTGAGTCGCAGGTGACAGTATAGAGCATTAAGCTGAATTCGCAGGGGTGACAGGGTTGCGACAGCAACGTGAGCTAATCATAGTGCCAACTTCATCAAGCTGTGAAGATTACACGTATGAACAAGCGCAAAGAGCTGAGAGCAGTGTCTGGTGTGGGGTAAACGTTCAATCAGCACCTGCTCTTATTACTAGTATTAGTGTGATCGTGGGGTGACAAAGCCTCACGTGTTCGCTTTAGACTACAGGTGGTCCTTCTACAGACCTGTGCTGGGAGCCACTAGGCTGTCCTGCTCACATACACATTCCAACTCTCCCCGCACCACCCCAAATTTGGGGGGGGGGCCGTCTTAAACGCCTTAGTAATGTTCCCCAAAGCTACAGGCCCTTTTCCTGCCTGAATGCTCAAAGAAATGAATGCTCAAATTAAAACTGTGAGTCTGGTATATGGGATGAACTGGGAAGCTAAGAAGGTTCCCAGGAAAGAAATTCAGGGAGGGGGTTACATAGAGGCCAGAGAGAGAGAGACACGGGACGGGACGTGCTCTCCAGCTGCGGACAAGGAGACAGAGCAGGCAATGTCAATGGGCTTTTTACCAGGCTTAGGGAGGGTATGTGTTTTGCCGTCTGTGAAATGGGGTGTATAACCAATGGCCTCCGGGATTCTTGGGGGATTACATGAGTGAAAACCCAGCAAGGTCATTTGGCGGTGCCCAGCACAGGGTGGATCTAAGTGTTAGCTCTTGCTATCAAGATTGGGACAATGTATGCTGTGGCAGTGGGGCAGGGGCGGGAGAGGGGACAGGGGGACGCACAGGGGGACTGATACTGGACCAAGAAGGGGGTGGCGGAGTGTTCTTTGTGCCACGCAGGCCTACCTGGGGAAAGAGGAGTTGTTTGCTGCCAGAGGAGCTTGGTAGGGGTAGAGGCAGGACCAAGGACTGGGTGGGATGGGCAGGGGTGGGGCAGAAGCAGGACGGTGGGGTGCGAGGAGGGAGGGGCGGAGGGTGGGGCAGAAGATGAGGCTGGGGCTGCCCTCCCCCTCCCCCTCCCCCCTCCCCCATCCTCTCTGAGTTCTCTCCTCCCCACATCCTGCCCAGAGCAACAAGAGGAGCCAGCTCAGTCCCCAGCCCTGGCCCAGCCCAAGTTCTGCGAAGTCTGGGCAGGGCGGGCAGGCTCCGAGCTGTCTATGGGAGACACTCCCAGGAACAAGGCCTCCTGCCCTCTGGCTCCCAACACCCCATTTCTCAAAACACCCCAAGGCCCTGAGAGAGTCCTGAGTTAGGAACAGCCTCCGCAGAGCCAGGTCTGGTTTAAATCCCGCTTCCTGGCAAGGTGACCTTGAGCACCCACTTTCACCTCTGGAGCCTCAGTTTCCACATCTGTAAGATGGGGATAACAGCTGGCGGCACCTTCCTCATTTGGTTGCCAGGGCAATTCACTTAAAGCCTCAAGTCCACGTCCAGTGAGTTATTATTGCTGCTCCCCCTGTAGGCCTTCGTTCTCACCCAGCCCCCACTGCACTTTCCGGCTCCTTCTTATCTCTCAGCCCAGCAGAGTTTCAAGGCCAGGCTTTCTGCCCTGGGGTGAGCTGTGTTCCCTGGATAAGGAGCACAGTAGCAGGGGATTGGGAACCAGAGGCATCCCGGTGGCCCTGCTAAAGCTGGACCTCCCCCCTAGATCCCTCCAGGCCAGCTCTCCGACATGCAAGAGGTGGCCCTGAGCCTGCTCGTCCTCCTGGCAGGTGAGTGCCCGTTCCTGGACTGCCTTTCCCCTGACCCCCTCAGCTGGGTGGTGACCACGCTTGTGTGTGGCTCTCTCGTGCTTTCTGCCTCCCCTGTGGGGTGGTGAGTCTCAGGACAGCATCTCCTGGAAGGTGGCAAGTGCCACACTGGTGATTTCAAGGAACACATAAAGGAGGACCTCTTACAGCAGAGGTTCACACAGCTCGTCATGCATGGTCTTGATGTCTCCTTGGTGATATCGAGAAGGCTCAGCTCTGGGCTACTGTGTCTTTAACACTTCTTAACACTTGATTACGAGAGGTAAGAGTTTCAAGGTTATGTGGCAAGTTACCAAAGCCCCTTGTGCCTCAGTTTCCCCATCTGGACAATAGTAGCACCTACTTATAGAGTCACTGTGAGGATTAAACGAGTTACTATTTGCAAAGCACTTAGAAGAGTGCCTGGGACAGAGTAAGCACCATGTGTTTGTGCTTTAAATATAATTTAAAAATATGAACCTCCCTTTAACAAAGAAAGAACAGAGCTTAGGCCCAGAGCTAAGGCAGCCCACTGCTTCTAGCCAGAATTCAAACCTAGTCCTTTGCTTTCATTGTACCTGTTGTTTTTTTTTTTTTTTTTTGCGGTACGCGGGCCTCTCACTGTTGTGGCCTCTCCCGTTGCGGAGCACAGGCTCCGGGCGCGGAGGCTCGGCGGCCATGGCTCACGGGCTCAGCCGCTCTGCGGCATGTGGGATCTTCCCGGACCGGGGCACGAACCCGTGTCCCCTGCATCGGCAGGCGGACTCTCAACCACTGCGCCACAGGGAAGCCCTCATTGTATCTGTTTTTATCAGTTACATTGGGCAAGACTGCCATTCCATTCAGGGTAGTGATGTAAAGTTGCATTTTTAAATAAAGCATATTAAGTTTATAATTAGTAAGTCACTTTAAGGGGAGTGGTGAGGGATGGGTGGGATGTGGACGTGGCAGAACCAGGAGATGAGGGCTGAGAACGCCTGGGAGCTGAAGCCACCTGTCATCTTGACAAGACCATCGCTCGTTTCTGCAGGGGGTGTGGATTAGCCAGGTGTCTGGAAACATCAGGCCAAAGGCTGGCTAGGTGGCCCAAAGCCACCCAGGTGAAAACCTGTTGCAGGTGTGGGGCTGAGTCGGGGGAAACCCTCATTTCCGAGGTGGAACGTGCAGAGGAGCTAGTTTGGGGTTGGACCCCTGTGCCCGTGGGAGGTGGGGAACTGTCCATCAGGGGACCCTACGCTGAGGCCTGGAGCTCCAACGGCCCTGGCCCCAGCTTTGCCGAGGCCAGCACCCCCATCTCTCTCCTACCCCGCTTCTCCCCTCCAGGCCTGCCTGCCTTGGATGCCAACGACCCGGAAGGTGAGTCAGACAGACTCTTCCACCAGTCCCGCACCCAAAGTCTCCCCCAGGACCCCTGCATCCCCACTCTTATCCTGGATTCATGTCCTATTTTTCTTTCCTTGCAGATAAAAACAGTCCTTTCTACTACGGTGAGAGCCTGTGCCCCTCCCTTTGCAGCCCCACTCACCCCTCAGACCGATTTCGTGCCAACGGTCCCACACAGGGTTGAGTGAGGGTCTGATGGGGGTGACCCAGGGGCGAGGATTGGGGCATTGAACAGTAAACACAGGGGATTAAGGCAACCAGGCATGCCAGCCTGGTCCTTAGAACCACCCCCACGTTTTCTTCCACGTTGCCCCATGCTCCCTCCCTCCCCTCCTCAGGCCTCTGCTCAAATGTGCCCCTTCAGCCGGGTCTCCCCTGGCCACTCTCCCTAAAAGAGCTGTCTTCTGACTCTCCGTCCCCTGGCCCTGCTTATATGTCTTCAAACCGCTTCTCTCTACCTAACTCCACGTTAGATCTCTGTCGCTTGCTGTGTAGAGACTGGAAAGTGAGTGCGGGGGCTGGAGGGCTGTCTGTTCTCTCCACTGCTGTATCCCACATCAGGGGTGCCTAATGCGTATCGTCAAGCGGTTGGGGGCTTGGATGAGGAGGGCACGGGCTGGCACCGAGGGCCCCCTCTGGGTTTCTCCTAGACTGGTTCAGGCTCCGTGTCGGTGGGCTCATCTTCGCAGCGGTCTTGTGCGCCGTTGGCATCATCGTCCTCATGAGTGAGTGGAGCAGCTGGCGGGGAAGCGGGCAGCGCAGGGCGGTGGGTGTCCTCCCCTGACATTCCCCTCTCTCCTAACAGGTGGGAAATGCAAATGCAAGTTCAGCCGGAAGCCCCGGTAAGATGGGTTCCAGGCAGTGTGCCTGCCTCATACTGGACAGACACCTTTCAGGGGGAAAGAGCTAAATTTCGCAAGAAAAAAAAAAAGGCCGGGTTTCTGGGTCTTGCCCTGGAGAATTCCTGTTACTGAGATCTTCCAGGTTTATTCTTCAGAGCCATGAATCCTCAGAGGGCCTCCAATCATGAAATGCTTTGGTCCCTGGGATGGTACAACTTTGTGGGAAAATAGCTAGGAAGATATGTCGGGGCAAGCTGAGAATCCTCTAGCCTTGAGGGAGAGGATGAACGGGGGTGAACAGAGATCTCATCACTTTTCTTTCCCTAGTCACTATCCAGGGGATGCCCCACCTCTCATCACTTCAGGTAAGACAGGGACAGAATGGAGCTGACTGGGACATAGGGTATGAGGTGTGTGTGTTTGTGTGTGTGTGTGTGTGCACACGTGTGCATGTGTGCGTGTGTGTGTATGCACCCTGGGGAGAAATAACCTGATCCACTCTCACAGGCTGACCCTGTCACCTCTCCCAGGCTCTGCCCATAACTGTTGAGGATGGATCAGCGGAAAGAGCACCGAGGGCCACTCTTTCCCCAAGTCCTGGCTCTGCACAGGATCCTAAACTCCAGGATGGAATTCTCAGACCACCTGGCCAGGGCTCCATCTCATCTCTCACTGGAGGGGGTCTTTGTTCAATTTTCACTCTTAAATGATCTTGCCTCATGCCCAAGCAGCCTCGAAACTCCCTATGTGCGCGTTGGGGTTTTGGGGGGCCGGGAGAAGGGGATGTGCATGGGGGCCAGCATGGAAGCTGGCAGCTGAATCTCTCCACTGGGACAAGCCCACAGGCCTGCTTCCTCATGACCTGGTGGGCGGCATAGGGCCTGACCTCTGCCTCCGTGGTCATGGGAGCCACATCTGCCATTTAAAATGCTCTAGTAGCCACATGGGGGCATTCTGAGAGTGAAAGGGAGCTCTAGCCAGACGGAATGCTGGGACCCTCAGGTGGACAGTGGGACCTTCCCAGGAAAACTAGGATGTGGGATCATCCTGTCACAACAGGAGTAGCCAGCTAGCTTATGACTATAATCGTGACCCTCTGACTCGCCTCAGACCCCATTTTATTATAAAAGACCCTTCCTAACACTCAAATGTTCCTGTAAGACCTTTAAATTATTCCCCATGATACTCCTAATAATATATAATGGCCACACGGTGTGAGAACTCCAACAAGCCCTAAACTCCCTCGAGACAGTCTCCAATAGCCAATAAGACTTCCAAAATGTCCCCAAGAGCCATAAAAATGCCTAAAATCCTTCAAAACACCCCGCAGTATCTCCTACAATACATAAGACACGAGACCAACAGTAAACCCGTGACCTGTCCCCTAATAATGCCCTCATATCCCTTGGACATCCCACTAGGCCCCCCATAATCATGAGCACACACTCCTTAGAAACCTCGCGAAAGCTCAACAAGGGCAGCCATAATGTACCCTGGGACACCCCCCCACCCCCGCTCCATAATACCGTTCCTGGAACACGAATCCTCCTCCCTCACCCCACCCCCATGCCACAGCAGACACCCTCTCCCAATGACCCCACAACAACCGGTGAGGCGGGTGCACAGCGCGTTTATTGAGCTCGTACACTTTCTGCCCTCGCCCCTTTCACCGACACAGGACGGGTACCTCGGACTCCCGGCAACAATTCTCAATTTCCCGCCTATTCCCTGCGCACGCGCAACAGGGAAGACACGCTGGGCTTCCGCCTCGGCAGCAGGCATGCGCACAAGCAGCAGAGGAAGTTAGCAAGCCCGGCAGGGAAAACCGCCCAGCTACTGATGACGTCATGGAGGCGGGCACTAAAAGCGATTGGCTGGATTGAGTTTAGAAGGAAAAGGAAAGCTATCCTTTCCGTAGTACTTTTACAGGGAATAGGAGGGTCGAGAGTGGGTTGAGCGGGGCGCTTCCAGACCTCATGGAGCTCTGCACATTACCCCCCGCCCCCCATGATTTCTGTACTGTCTCCGTGTGGCGATGCCCCAGCCTGAGCCCCCAAGTCATCCTTGGAGGGGGAGGGGTCATCTACCCCCAGCCAAGATGTTGCTTAAGACTGGACAAGCAGCTCTTGCCTTGAACTTGGCCTGTGGTCAGTATCTCACAGGACCAGCAGTCACCTCTGAGTAGGACCCGGAGTCTAGGCAATGGGGCATCCAGAGGCCCAGCACTCCCCATGCCAGCCCTCTGCCAGCCATGTCCAGGGGCCCTTCCAGTCTCAGGCACTGAGGTCTAACTCGTGATGCTGGTAGACCTGTGTGGGGCCCTTGAAGCAAGCAGCGAAGAGGAAGCGTCTGCCGGCCATGGTGATATGGGCAAAGGCCCGGGGGGCCACCAAGGCTGGGGGCCCCAGCTCCTGCAGTGGCTCCAGGAGCCCCCTGTCAGGCTCAAGGCGGAAGACCTGGCTGAAGGCGAAGTCGCTGCCCAGGATAGCCAGCTGATCCCTGGCGATGAGCAGTGGCTGGAAGACGTGGGCACCGCGAGAGGGAAGCTGCTGCAGCAGGCGAAACATGGAACCATCCCAGCGCATGACCTGTGGAGCGTGGCCGCTCATTAGGGCTGGGGTCCAAGAGGGCCAGGCCTGCCCTTCAGTGGTCCTCTAGGCTTTGGAGGACTTGGAACAGCTTGGGAACAGAGGCCTGTAGGTCCCCAGACTCCCACAGCTTTCTTATCTTCATAAATGTCACCACCCAGCTGCTCAGGCCACCGACTTGGCGTCATTCTGAGCCCTTCTCTCTCCCTCACACCCCACATAGAATCAGTCAGCCCCGGAATCTGTCAGTTTCATCTACCATCGTATTTATGTCTCTCATTTATTCTGGCTGCACTCCAGCCCAGCCACAGTCACCTCCCTCCTGGACCATCACACAGCCTCCTTCCTGGTCTTCCTGATCTCCCTGCTCCTGTCCCTGTGCCCACAGTCTGCTCCCCATGCAGACACCCTGTGAACACCTGCGTCAGATCAGTGCCTTTTAGGCCCAGAGCCCTCCCCCTGGCTGTACCCCACTCCAGAGAGAGAGTGCTGGAGGGGGTGGGCCGTCAGCCCTGGGGCTTCAGGGTGCGGTGGTTGTGATTAAATGTAGGTGCTGGGGTGTGTCGGAGTTTGGCGGTAGAATCTCGGGGCCGGTGTCAGTGTTGGGCGGTGGGGAGTGGTTTAGGGTCAGCCAGCCTCGAGGGGTCACAGTCTTGGAGTCAGTGTTGGGGTGGGGTCAGAGCTCAAAGATCAGCACGTTAGGAAGCTCAGTCCGTGAGGCGGGTCAGAGTTCAGAGGCCAGTGCGCAAGGTGGGGTCAGTGCTGAAAGGCCGGCCCTGAGTGGGAGTCTGCTGATGCAGGTCAGGCCCGGCCTGTGCCTGCCCCATGGGACTGGGCTCAGCCTCACCATGGAGTCCCCGATGTAGCGTGTCAGGTACAGGAACACATCTCCGCTGGCCTGGAAGTGGCGTGTGGCATAGACGTCCTCGGCCTCGGGGATGTCCGTGCGCCTCTCGAAGCGGCCCCCAAACCAGTGGAAGAGCACGGGCCGCTGCGAGGCGGAGGCTAGCAGCAGGTGGGGCCGGCCGTCCAGCTCGAGGGCCTCGGCATCCGTGTCCCGGTGCCAGGCGTGCAGGCTCTGGCGCGGGTAGAAGCCGGGCCCGTCGCGGCACAGCAGCGTGGTGCTGCCCGCCTTGGACACGTCGGCCACCACGAAGCAGGGCTGCCCGTCCAGCCACAGGAGCTCGGCATCATTGGGCCGCAGCAGCCGCCGTGGAGCTAGGGCCTGCAGCGGGGCCAGGCGCAGGTCGGGGCCGGGCCGGGCCCACAGCTGCGAGCCTCCCCACAGGCGGGCGGCCAGCACAAAGAGGCGCGGGCCCAGCACCAGCGGCTTGCAGGACACCACCGAGGGCGCTGTGGGGAGGCGGGGAGCAGGGCGCCTGTCAGACGAGCTGGGCAGGGTACCTGGCAGGCGGGAGGATGGGAGTGGGCTTACCAGACAGCTCTTCCTCCTGCCGGAAGCGCTGCAGGCTGTAGTCCCAGGTCAGGATCAGGCAGCGGCCGGCAAAGGGCTGTGCCAGGACGACGTGGGGCTCCCCTTGGTAGGAGAAAGCCTCTACGCCCAGCGCTGACTCGCCGACCGTCTGGAACCAGGACAGCTCTGGGAGGGGGTGCAGCGGGGAGGGGAGAGAGTCAGGCAGGCCAGGGGCACCCCACGGGTCCTCATCACTGGGTCCCGCTTTGCACACCTCTGAGGTGAGGACCACCACGGTGTTGACCTCGTAGGGACATACAGTGGGATCTTTTTACCTATGGACGTATTAACTCGCAACCACATGGCGGTACTCTGTTTTCTAAGCTGCGTGGCATCAGCAAATAGTTGCTTAGAAGTAGCCATTTATTCATTCATTTAATTTCACAAGATCCCTATGGGTTACGTTCTGTTATTATATCCACTTTATAGATGAGGAAACTGAGGCTAAGAGGCACAGGCAGCCAGCTATCCCGCCAAATCCATCCTTCCCATCTTCCATGAGATAGGATAGCAGCTGGGCACAAAGCTGCCCAGCCAGAGGCCACATTAGCCCAGCACTCCCCCTACGCTGCCCCCCAGCCTCTGAGGTCTGCTGTGGCCATGACCAGACCAAGTTCCCAGTGGAACAAAAGCAGAGTGATGGTCGTAGTGCTTGCCTTGCTTGTAGGAAGATGGCTCATCCTGGACTTGGCCCTTTCCCCTTCTGCTTGTGAACTGGCATATGGACGGGGCCACAGCTCGGTTTCAGCTGTGGAAAGCAGGATAACACCCAGGGGCTGCCCCACCCACCTGGACTGCTCACCTCAGACCCTTCTGTTTTCTTTAATTCTTGGTATTTACAGCCTCTTTGTTACAGCACCTTAGCATTTTTGGTAACGGTGCACCCAGATTGCCCAGTGTGGTGGCGGTGGAGCCGGGTGGTGGACTCCAGTTTACAATACTTCACTCTACATGCCAGGCCCTACTTCTAGGGACCAGGGTTGAAGCAATGAACCAAACCACTAAGCATACCCATCCAAAGGGGATCTTTTAAAAATGGCCTTCAAATCATGTCACTCCCTGCTCGAAACCCTCCATGGCTTCCCACAGCCCTCTGGATAAAGTCCACCTTGTTCTCTATGGCTTTCGAAGTCCTGCAGGGTGAGGCCCCTGCACCTTCCAGCTCATCTGTGTCCTTCCCTCCTCACTCCCGTAAACCAGACGTGCCTCCCTTTGATCCCCATTCAGGACAAGCTCTGTGCTGCTTTGGGGGTCCCTGCGCATGCGGGCTCCTTCCTCTGTACTCCACTTAGCTACATCCACATCTAGTGCTACCTCTTCAGAGAAGCCTTCTCCGATGCCCCAGGTAAGGCAGGACCACCGCCTAAAACTCTCCCATCACCCCCTGTGTTTATCACAATGTGTACCATACACTTATTGGCGCAACGTTTTATTGGATGTCTGTCTGTCCACCCCCAGGACTGTGACCCCATGAGGCCAAGGCCAGGGCCCAGGGTTATCTTGGTCACCACAGCGTGCCCATCGCCCCTCACAGGGATGGGCACCGAGTGGGCCTCAGGGACTGTGTGTTGACTAATGGAACGCAGAGTGACTAAGTTAAACTCCTTGTTCTATGAACCCAAAGACCAAAGACATGTCTTACGCTTTGATGGTGATGACGTTAGTAACGGTCTCAGGTTTGATCTCAAACGTCCACTCCTTCCTGACCCTCCAGCTGTGCCTGGCCCCCGCTCTGGCTCTGGGCTCCCGTAGCTCCACGGTTTCCCTCCATCCCGGCCCTGACCCCTCTGTGCTTCCCCCCATCCCAGGCCTGATCATTCTGGGCCATCCCTCTCTGCTTGCCTCTGGCTGTGGGCTCTGTGAGGGCAAGACCCAGGACTGGCTTCATCACTGCTGTGCTCTCTGCTTTGCCCAGTACCCATAAAGGTACCAAAATATATTTGTGGAAAAGCAAAATGATCATAGGAAGTACTTTTTAAATGGTCGATTTTATATCAATAACAACAACGACGAGGATGAACATTTATGGGGGCCTCCCCTCCCAGGCCCTGAGCCAAGTACATCACTGAAGTCTCACAGCAGCCCTATGTCACTGTTTATTACCCCTATTTACAGACAGGAAAACTGAGGTTCAGGGAGGTGATGCTGCTTGCTCAGGAGACTCACAGCCAGGAAATGGCAGAGCAGGGAAGGAGGTGAGCCCCTCAGCCCTGGCAGCCGTTCCCCAATCTCCCACCTTCTTCCGGGAACACCTGCTGTCCCTCCTACCCCACCGGGAAAGCCCCCACCTATGGCTCTGCACTTGAACGTCTTGGGGTCGAGGTGGTGGAGCTGCATGTGGGCCAGGGCGGCGGGGCCGGCACAGGCCCCGGTCCCCACGCTGGCGTTCACGGTGGGTATCCACTGCAGCAGCCAGAGGACACGGCAGTCACACTGGAACGGGTTCCCGCGGAGGTCCCTGGGGCAAGAGGCCGGGGAGGGGCTGCGACCCGGATTCCACTCCCTGCGGGCCACGCTCCCCACCCCTCCCCAGGCAAGGTTTCAGGATAGGGCCCCCGAGTGGTGTGGAAAATATGTAGGAACCATCGCAGTCATACTCATTTGTGCCAACCAAGAGTGGGCACAGATGTCCCCTTCCCCCACCCAAACATTCCCAAATCCCCCCAGCCTCCCAGCCCCCTTGAGCCTCACACGTGAGTCAGGGTCTCCAGGCCTCGGAACAGGAATCTGGGGAGGGTCTCGAGATGGTTATTGGCCAGGCTTCTGGTGGAGGGAGAGAAGGAGAAACCATCAGCAGCTCCCAGGATACGCTGTGTGCCTGGGTGATGGGTGCGGGGTGCCTGTCAGGGAGGGCTGGGGCGATGGAGGCACGCACAGGTGTGTGAGTGAGCGGAGTCCTCTGAGAGCGTTCTTAGAGATGGAGCCAATCTCATTGTCTTCGATAAAGCTGTGGAGGGAAGATGGGGTCAGGGGGCGGCCCTTGGTTCCCTGCTGTGGCCCTACAGTGCTTGGGGAACTCACCCCATGGAAGCCATAGGCCACTGGAATGTGCCGAATTCTCCCCCAACAGCTTGCATAATCCCAGGGAAAACCTCCCAGGAACCTCTCCTCAGCAAGGTCCCAGCCTACAGTTTCAGGACCCAAGAACCCGACCCTATGGTCATTGCCAGCCTCACCGTGAACACTGCCACCACCATCACCACCACTGCTGCCCTGATCACCAACACCAACACTAGCACCAATATTACCACCCATACCTCCACCATCATCCGTTATGCCCAGGGCCTCTACCATCGTCATCAACCCCAGTACCAATAACTGCCGTCATCACCAACAATATACCATGTCACCACTGTCACCGATGCCATCACCACCCGCTCCCATCATCAACACCAACACCAACACCATCATTACCAAACCCACACCGGCAACACTGATAAGCGTCACCAAGAACACAGCCTTTGTGATCGATACCAAAACCAGTGCCACCATTACCGCAAGCTTCAGCGCTGGTACCAGCACTGCCAACACCAGAAACATCACCTTTACCCCCAGCACTCACATCATCACCCGTCAGCGCCACTACTGCCGCAATTCCCACACGTACGAACGTCTCCGCCATCCCCACCAAACCCCATACCAACAACACTGCCATTACACCAACACCGACATCCTACCCCAAACCATCACCAATACCAATACGATAATTACCAATGCCCAGAATACTGATAATTGTCACTAACACCAACCCTTCAAACTTCATCATCCATACCACCAGTAGCGCCATCACCGCTGGGTCCACCATTTTTATCAAAATCATCCCCACTCCACCATCCTCAGTAATGCCACCACTTCCCTGTGAGCAGCTGCACAGCACCACCATTGTCATCACCACCATTACCGTCAGTACCACCATCACCAACTAACTCAGAATAGTTTCCTCTTAATTTGAAACATTTATCTCTGGCCTCTCTGTAACCTCCCTGGGCTCCCAAAAGTCAGGTAGGACCAGAAACAGTCATGGGTCATCCAGGCCTTTTGTGAATCTTGAAACAGAGAGGGCAGCTGAGCAGAAGCCCCAACCCCACTCAAGAGGCCAGGACCCTTGCCCCCTCCAGACGGTCCCTTGTGCAGACACTTCCTCCCCAGGGCAACAAGCCCCTATCTCCCCCACTCTAGGAGACACAGAGGGGCTCCGCCTTCCTCTCCCAGGCCCCCATTCCTGCCCCCATCTTCTGGCTTCACTCACAGGTACTGCAGGTGGGACAGGCCCGCAAACGCATCGTCCTCGATCACGGAGAAGGAGTTGGATGTGAAGAGGCTGGCAAGGAAGTTAGAAAGACATTTTTCCAGGGTTGCTGCTCCCTACCTGACACGTTAACCTTGTCCCCTCCCAACCCCAGCCCACGTGGGCACGGTCACACACACATACGCATGCCAAGTGAGTATGTGTGTGACACGGATGCTTTCATGGACACGCACATACGTGTATGTGTGCACACTCCCCCATGCGCATGTGCATGGACACCCCCTCCCTCAGGTGGCCGTCGCTAAGCCGGGCCCCACTCACAGCAGGTGCAGTGACGGTACCCTCAGGAAGCTGCCGGCCTTCAGCTGGGTGACTCCAGTCCTAACGAGTGAGCTGGGGATGTAGGCAATGGTGGGCGAGGAGAAGACTGCTCCAGTGTGCCAGTCCCATCCCAGAGCTGTCTCCTGTGTCCGGGGGTGGGGCGGAGGGGACCCTGGCATGCCACCTGACCCTGGGTGTGTGTATTTCCCCTACATCCCAGGGGAGACAGGCATTTGCCCTCCTCGCTTGGCAAGGATCCTGGCAGCGCTCAGCCCACCCCACGGCTCTCCTTCCCAGGCCCCGATGCTGACCCTGCCCTTTGGAATTTCCCTCCGGCTCCTTTCCAAATCCCAGCAGGCCCCCTTTCAGGCCTCCCGACATCCTTTGCTGCCCCCCTCCCAAGATCCTGATGGGTCCCTGTTTCCTTGGGGAGCCAGCACCCTGACCCCCAGCCCCTGGGGTCCCAGGACTCCCATCCGCAGCCTCAGGCCTCCAGAGGGCCGGACACTCACAGCGACAGCAGGGTCGGGGAGAAGCTCTCGGGCAGGTCCGGGGAGCCCTCACACAGGGCACTGTCTTTAGAGCAGGAGCAACTCAGAGGACACTTTCCCTTTGGGGGTCTCCAGGCCCCCCCCACGCCCACCCCAGCCAGCAGCAGCAGCAGAAATCCTGCCCCTCCCATGCCCCCTGACCTCCACCGAGGCACCGGCTTCTCTCTGCCCACCCAGCTTGGCCCAGGTCGCGGCCACTACATCTCCCATGTCAGGTGGCCCTCCATGCCGCCTGCTGGCACGCTCTGCCCTGGCTTCTCTCTCCTCTTTCTTGGTCTCTCCTCAGTCTGCTTTGCTTCCTGTATCTCTTTGGTGTCTAATTTTCTGTTTATTTCTCTTTCCCTGTCTTTCTGTCTCTCTCCCTTTTTATACTTCTGACTCCGTGAGTTAGTCTGCTTCCCACTCTCTATCTCTGTCTCTCTATTTCTATCTGAATTGTCTCTCTGTCTCTGTTTCTCTTTTTCTCTGTCTGTCTCCTTCTGTCTGTTGGCCTCTCTTTCTGTGTGTGTCTGAGTGTGTGTGTGTGTGTGTGTGTGTGTGTGTGTGTGTGTCTCCCTCTGTCTGGTGTCTTTATTTCTGTCTCCCTACCCCCCCTTTCCAGCTCCTTGGAAGTTTCTTCCCCTCCTCCCACGTCCCTTCTCCCAGGAGGTTTGGGAAAGGGACTTGCTGGGCACCGGGTGCTCCAGGCAAAGCAGGGCAAGAAGGAGGAGGGCGTCAGAAGCCATAGGAAGAGCAGCCCTTGGGAAGGGGCCAGAGGGCCCCATGGGAGGGGAGGGGCCGCGGAGCGTTGGAGCTGCCCTGGCCCCTCCTGGCCAGCCCCCTCCCCAGATTCCCCACTCCACCCCACTCACGGAGTGTGAGGAGGCTGTCACCTGGGTGGGGACAGGATGGCTCTGCAGGCAGGAGGGGGGTGGGAGGAGAGACCACCAAGGGCTGGAGCCTCGGTGGCCACTCCCAGCCAGCCCCCTCCCCTGGCTCCAGTAGGGCTGGGTGGGCACTGGCACCCAGGCTTGGAGGGACCAGCTCAAGTCCAGCTGCTCCCTCTGGTGGCGACACTCAGCAGGGCAGCGGCCCTGCCCCAAACCCACAACCTCTTTTGCCCGAAATTAACTCCTTGAGTACCCACCACTCACTTAGGGGTAGGGAGCCAACCCAAGGGAAAAAGGATGATAAAGATGCCATCCCCTTCCTTCAGCACTGACTCTGTACCACGCCGCGTCCTACAAGTTCATCTACTAGCTCGTGCTGACCTCACTACAGCCCTCCGAGGCTAATATATCATACGGCTATTTTACAAATGGAAATACTGAAGCGAGGGGTCAGGTCATTTGAGATCTAGGTTATCGAGCTGGGGCAGAGCCAGGACTCAAGCCCAGGCAGCTGGCTGCACAGTCTCCCAGTATGATTTTGCACTCCTGCTTTGGAGATCAGAACCCATGGATACTGGCTGTTTTCGTTTGGACTAAGCTTTTAGCAGTTTGGATAGATTCTGTTCATTAAATAAGAAAAATAAATAAGTGATATTACCCAATCTGAAGTAGTAGTAATAATACTCACTGAGCCCTTACTATGCATCAATCTTGACATGAATTTACTCAGTCCTCACAACAACCCCTTGAGGTGGGTAGTATTATTAACCCCCACTTTACAGATGGGAAAACTAAGGCATGAGGAGAACACACAGCCTCTCTTGGCACTGCTGCACACACCCAGAACACTTGGAGGACAAGGGACCTAACAGCACCAGCTAGGGGTCACCGGTCACGAAGCAGGGCACGGGGTGGGCCTGGCACGCGGGCTAGTCGGGGCTTTGGAGGGCACCGGGCAAAGCTGCGGGCAGATGAGGCCCAGGCCACGTTGGGTCAGCTTCGGGTCGGCATACTCAGGACTGTTCCACTAACACCTTTTACAGAAAAGTAGAAATGTGTGTCTTACTGGTAAAGCGTAAATTATTAAACTTGAATATTTTTTAAAAAGTATTAAAAGTGACCACCCCTGACACCAGGTGGGGTCACTCAGATCAGGGTCATCCCTGATCCTCAGTTTGCCCATCTGTCAGATGGGGCAGTCGTGTCACCCACTTCTCAGATGTGTAGAGAATTCCTCCTCTCTATCCGAGAGGATAGAGAGTGTTCAGAGCAGGGTGGGCACCCCACAGCTTGGGGTGGATTCTGGATCCAAGGGCTTGTCCTGCACCTGAACATCTCTGTGATTTGAGCAAGGCCCTTCAGGTCTCTGTTACCTCAGCCATAAAGCAGGGATGATAAACTTCTTTACAGGGTCTTTGAGAAAGATAGATAAAGAGCTTTGGGCCAGGGACACCGAGGGGAGACAGATGGGCCTAAATCCATACTCACAGAGTGTTCAGCCCAGCAGGGTTCTCCCTCCTGTTTATGATGAGAAGAATGACAAGGATGATAATGGTGACAGCTTACTTTTTTGTGTTTGTGTGTGATCACCTACTGTGTGCCAGGCTTTGTTCTCAATATTTTCCATGGATCATTTCAGATAATCATCCTGACCTCCCTCTGAGTTGAATAGTATTATCATTTCCATTCTACAGAAGGAGAAACTGAGCCACAGAGAGGTTAAGTCATTGGCCCATCACCCAGCCCGAAAATGTCTGGGCCTCTCCACTCTGGAGCAGCTGGCCCTGTGAGGGGAGGGACCCCAGCACTGGCTAGAGCTAGCCAGGTGCCCCCCTCCCTGCTGGCCCCCCTTGCTCCTCTGTCATCCCTCCCCAGGGCTACATAAATATTAGGGTTATCATTAACCAGGGACTGCTGGTGACTGGGGTATAGGGCCACAAGGGGCAGAGGCTCATGAGGGAGACTTTTGAAGCTGCCGGGGTCCTCTGAAACCACGTGCACACGCGCACGCGCGCGTGTGTGTGCGTGTGTGTGTGTGTGTCAGGGCCACCTGTGCCTGGGTGTGAGCCGTCTACCTGCTCCTGATCTGTGTCCTGCAGAGTGTGGTATCTGGGCCCAGGTCTCTTTCAGGTGGGGGCAGTTTCTGTCCTTAACCACCAGAGGGACCTTGGGAGAATTATCACGTGTGAGCGTGTGTGTGTGTGTTTGTGCGCCTGTAATACAGTCCTCCCTGCCGGCACCTCTTCTCCCCAGCTTTCCCCAGGGCTGGCTGCCTACGATTCCTCCCTCTGAGCTGAGAGAGTTAACCTAGCGGGCCAGGGCGGTCTGGGCTGGGGGCCGCCCCCTGGCCCCCCTCCAGCCCGGCTCCAGTTACAGCTGCCGGTTGGGGAGGGTAGGGGTGGGGTGGGGCGGGGAGGGGAGACGGCTGAGGGCAGCGCGGCCAGCTCTGGGCCAGGGGGTCCAAAGTGCTCGGCCCCAGGGCACAGCCGGACGTTTGGGGGCCTTCTTTCGGCAGGGGACAGCCTGACTGGGGTGAGCGTCCCCTGCCCCTCCCCTCCAGGCCTCACCCCTGGCCTGGCTGGGCCGCCTATTTTGGGAACAGGAGTGGCTTCCCAGGCAGGCCAGACCCAAGAGGAAGGGAGTGTGGTTGGGACACTGGGGTTCTCCCAGGGGTGGAAGTGTGGGTGCAGCTCCTCCCTGCTCCTGCTGTGGCACGTGCACCCTGGCTGGGTGTGGGTTTTGGACACTCACGTGTGTAGGGTGTAGGTCGGGCTGCGTCATTGTTTGGGGGTGCAGAAGGCCCAGATAAGGAGTAACGTGTGCCTGGGTCTCCACCCCATGTCCTGCTCCAACCAGAAGTTTAGGGAGTGGGCGTCGTCTCCATTCCAGCCCCACTGTGTGTGTGTGCGCGCGCGTGTGTGCATGTGTGCGTGCGTTCCTGCCCCTGGCATCTGTCTTCTGTCTCTCAGCCCCACTGGCCTGGGCCTCAGGTCACTCGCCTGGCGTTGTCCGTTCATGAAAGATGTCACCCAGAGGCAGGCAAAGGGGACGTTTTCCCTGTTCTCATCTCTTCCAGGAGAGGAGAAGGGGTGGCCTTTCCCACGGGGGCAGCCCATGGCAATGTGGCAGCCCAGCCTCACCCGGGCAGGGTTGTGCGTGACCCCCAAGGGGGGGGAGGAAGGCTGTTGCCATGGCGGCCTGTGCGAGGCAAATTCCTCCAGGGTGAAATGGGAGATATTTATACCCAGGGTCAGGCAAAGAGCGGGCCAGCGGCTGAGGGCAGGAGAGCTGGGATATTACGGACAGGGTGAGGCTGTGGTGTACGGGCAGGTGGGCCCTTGGGCATGTCCTGGCTGCCTCTTCCCTGGCAGTGTGTCTGTCTCTCCATCTGGGTGGGGCAAGTCATCCAGGGTAGGCATGGGGAATCTGGGGCCTGCTGTGGGGACGGCCCTGGCCCGCGGGAGGTCCCTGTGGACTGTGTGTGTGTCTCACCCCTGTCCTTGCTGCTCTGTGACCCCCATGGTGTGGGTTGTTTTCGTGATGCTGTGTCCTAGTGAAGCAGGAGGGTGCCTCTGTTTCTCAGGGTGACCAACCTGGATGATGGACACTTTTGATATTAAGTCCCTGGACTGTCTCTGACTTAACAGAGACAGTCCCCTGAAGAGAGTTCAGGCCCCAAAGGTGGGGGAATGAGGGTACAGGTTTCCTGACCCTTGTTGTCCCCCAGGACAATGGCATCTCTCAGCCACATCTTGGTTCTTTGTGTGGGTCTCCTCGCCATGGTCAACGCAGGTGAGTCCGGGGAAGGCAGCCCACTACCCACTTCAGCCCCAAGGGTGGCAAGGGTAGGGGAAACCCCGCAAGAGAAACAAGTTGGAGACTCCAATCTGAACTGAGTCAGTTGAGGCACCAGGAAATTGGAGTCTCACGTGGGGTTCAGTTACAGGCTGGTATCTGGGGGAGGGGAGAGGATGCCCCAGGTGTGGCAAAGGTGGAGGGCGGGATGGAGGTCTGTGAATGACGGGATCAGAGACAACCTGTAATGAGACGGAGAGCTGAGGCAGTTAGGTGCCTGCTGCTCCGCCCAGGACAGTGCAGCGGGGCAGCTAAGACCCAGAGAGGGTAGGCAGCCTGCTCAGGGTCCAGCAGTCCCCAGACTCTCGGCGCAGGAATGTAAAACCCCCAAAAGCTCTCGTTATGCCCCTCCTTGTCCAGGATCCCAGGAAGCATCCGACCCTGATTTCTTTCTCTCTTTCCAGAAGCTCCACAGGAACACGACCCATTCACCTATGGTGAGGGAGGGAGGGGCACCTTTCTTTGGGAGTTAGGGGGTGCTGGGCTGGGTTCGCCTGTCCTCTCCTCATTCCTCCCCTCCCCCCACCTCTCTCTGTTTCTGTCTCCATCTCTCTCTAGACTCTCAGTGTTTATGTCTCTGTCATTCTCATTCTCTCTCTTTCTCTTGATCTGGCTCTCCGACTCGTTCTGTCTTGATCTCCCTCTGTCTCTGTCTCTCTGTTGGTCTCTGTCTATTTCATCCCTCTCTGTATCTCTGAATCTTTCTCCTTTTACCTCTTAGCATCTTATGGCTCATCCTCTGCTACCACCTGCCTTTCTCCTCTCCCTGATCCTCACCATCATCCTTCCCTACTCCCTTGTCTCCTCCCTCCTCCTTGTCTTGCCCACCTCCTCCCCTCCCTTTTCTTTACATCCTCTCTTCTCCCTGATCCCCCTTCTCCCACATCTCTCCCTCCTCCTCTCATTGATTTCCTTTCCTCTTCCCCATCCTTCCTCCTTGCCCCTTCCTCCCCATTCTGTCCCTCTACTATTCTTCCTCCTCCCCTCCCTGCATTCACGCTCCTCCTTGCTGCCCACAGACTACCAATCCCTGCGGATCGGAGGCCTCATCATCGCCGGGATCCTCTTCATCCTGGGCATACTCATCATCTTGAGTGAGTACCCCTACCGAGACCCCTGCGGCGAATCTGCGGGTGTCTGTCCCAACCCCGTCCAGTCCCCGCTCCGCCTCCAACCCCGCCCCTATCAGAGCCCTTGGCCCCCGCCCTTATTTCTGCCCCCCCCGGCCTCACGCCCTCGGCTCCGCCCCTGTTTATGCCCCTCCCCTATCGCAGCTCTAGGCCCCGCCCCTTCTACTCCGCCCTCGGCCCCGCCCCCGCTTCTATCACCGCCCCCGGGCCCGCCCCGTTTACGGCCCCGCCCCTGTTTCTGCCCCTCCCCTTTCCCTGCCCTAGGCTCCGCCCTGCCCCTTCTACTCCTCCCTCGGGCCAGCCGCGTCTCTATTGCAGGCCCAGCACCCCCCTGTCCCTGCCCCACCCTTATCCCCCGCGCCGCTCCAGCCCTGGCGAGCGCGAGCTCTGGCTCGCTGTGCCGCGTAGAGCGTAATCTCAGCTCACTCCTCCCCACGCCCCCACCCACAGGCAGAAGATGCCGGTGCAAATTTAACCAGCAGCAGAGGTAAGAAGCCTCTCTGGGCTCTCACTCATCTACTCCCGCTCTGAAGGAGCACTGGGGGTGAGGCCGGAAGTCCACTCAATCCAGAGCCAGAGAGACCCCTCGGCAAATATGTATCAAGCACCTACTACGTGCCCAGCCCCAAGCCAGGCCTTGGGACCAAGCCACGAATTAACTGCCCTCCCTGCCTGGCTGAGCGTCCGGCCCAGTGGGGGCGGTGGCGATGGGCTCCAACAGACCCACAAATATAAAATCACGAAGTGCCGTAAGTGCTGTGAAAGAAAGAGCCGCGGCGAAATGAGATCACCTCACTTGGCGGCCCAGTTTAGCTCGGAGTCCTGTTTCTAGCTCTCTGATTCATCCTTAAATAAAAATGTAAAGCCCAGGCAATGTATGAATACCTTGTCGGTATTAAGATACTTGTAGATGTTATTATAAATAAAGGTAGTATTTATTGGGTGTGTCCCACGTGCAGGATGCTGTTTCATGATGTGTTATTTACCCCTCACACCATATCTATAAGGCAGGTGCTTTTATTAACCTCATTTTACAGATGAGGAAACCAAGGCACAGGAAGGTGGTCACACGCCCCAAATCGCTCAACTGCAAGATGAAGGCTCTAGGTTTCTAACCTAGGCCGTCTCCAGGCAATCTGCCCTCAAGTCGCTTTGGCTATACCTCCTTTCCAAATTCTAGTTCCTTCTCCAGCACTCGGGGAGGTACTCTCTGTTACCGGCTTGGAGAGCGCCTCCTGCCAAACACTTAAACTGCTCCTGGGTGCACTGGATTTTCTGGCGGCCTGGAACCTGCGCCTCGCCCATCTCTGGGTCTCAGTACACAAGTCTGTGAAATGGGGGCCGCACTGGGGTTTCCCGGGTGAGAGCTGCCTCTCTCCTTTTCCATCCCCAATTCCTTCTGCATCTCCTTTCTCAGGACTGGGGAACCTGATGAAGAGGAGGGAACTTTCCGCAGCTCAATCCGCCGTGAGTTTGGGGAGACTTCGTGTGTTTGGGGATGCAAGCTGGTTCCAAGAACCCCTTTCCTGGTCCTCCGTGGGCGCGTGGAGCGGGGGGCTTGATTTGAAACCCGAGGTCGGGGAGTTGCCCTGCTGTGCTCCCACCTTCCAGAGGAGCTGGGGAGCCCCTCCTGCTATCCGAACTCTATGTGTTCCCCCTTAGGTCTGTCCACCCGCAGGCGGTAGAGACACCTGGTGCGATGGAAGCCAGCCAGGTCCTGCAGCTCTGACTAGGCTGGAGGGGGGAGGGGGGGAGGAGGAGGGGGCGAAGGGCTGGGATAGGGGGCTTGGAGGGCTCTCCTGCCTCTTACCCTTTTCACCCGCATAGAATTCCCCTGGCACCTGACGCCTCCCACCCACCTTCCGCGCGCCCACCTCCATCTGGACTGTCCTCTTTCCCAGCCCTGCCCCCACAGACTCCCGTCTGCCGCTCAGATTTCCAATAAAACGTGCTTTTCTGTCTTGACAGAGCGGTGTGGATCTGTCAGTCCCTTCGCGCGGAAAGCCTGGGCGCCCCCTTGGCCCCGGCAGAGGGCGCCCCCACCCTTGGGGAAAGGGCGGGGACGTCGGCAGTGGGCGGGGGCGGGGGCGGGGGTGGCCGGGACGGGGGCGGGCTCTCCGGGCCCCCATTGGCTACGGCCCCCTCCACACCAGGGCTCCCCCCATCTCCCCCCGACAACAGTCCGTCCCGGTTCCAGCTGCTGCAGCCGCGCCTTCACCGCCTCGGCATCCAGCCGACCCCTGCTCCGGCTTGGCATGGCGACCCCGACCCAGGTCACCACAAAGGGTGAGCGTCGCCTGTGGAGAGGGCGCAGGGGGGCTCCGGGATCTTAGAGCTTAGGAGAGAGGATCTGGGGAGATTCCAGTACTGGAAGGGGAGGGGAATGGGGAAGGGGATGTCCCTTCCTACCATGGGCGGAGGCCCCTGCAGTGCACCCCTTGGCACCCCTCCAGGCCTCTTGGACACCTTCTCCCGGTGGTGTCGTTCCTGTGCGGGACCCGTGGTTGGAGAGCGGCAGTCCCGGGAGAAAGGATGCTCGGACCGGTAGCTATAGCAACCGGGTGGCTGGTCCAGCACAGCGGTGGTAGTGGACTCGAAGAGATGGGCTTCGAAGGTGGGAGCGGGTGGATCTGCAGCCACAGAGGTTCTCGCAGATTTCAGGAGGGTAAGGGGAGGGGGTCCATATGCCTCTCTTTTTTCTAGTGCTGGCACCTACGGTGGGTGTTTCCTGAAATCTCTGACAGGCAGGTTCAGTGGGAAGCAGGGAGAAAGAGGGAAAGATAGGAGCTGGAGGAAGTGAGAGAGAGATGGAGAGAGACAGAGAGAGCAAGAGAGAGGGAGACCGAAAGGAATACAGAAAGAGACTGACAGAGAGCCTGAAAGAGATAGAGACTGAGAGATAGAGGGACTGAGGCAACTATGGAGAGGGAGGCATAAAGACACAGAGGGGGAGAGAGAGAGAGATGGCCCCACAGCGTGAGAGGGAAATGGAAAAGAGAAGGGGGGGGTGGCACAGGGTGGGGCCCGTACCACTGCAGTGAGCCCCCATGGGCAGGGATGGGTGTCAGGACCCTCCTTCCCAGCCCACGTTCGGGGTGTTGTCTGGTCCGAAAGGTGCACTTGGGTGTGCACACAGATGCCCCTCCCTACCTCCATCGCCCACACAGAGATTTACATTTCACACCATTAGCCCAATTATGCACCCCCGAAATACTGACCCCCCCAACAGCCCCCTTTCTTGAGCCTGCTTCTGCAGAGGGGCAAGGGGAAGGATGCTTCCATGGTGGGGGAGAGGTGGGCAAGGGAGGGTCTCTTGCGCTGAGAGCAGGGCCAGGGGAGAGGCCAGCGGTGCTGAGGAACCTCTGGCAAGTGAAGGGAGCCCCAATTCCACTCTGATCTCTCCTCCCCTGCCCGCTTTCCTGGGAGGTGGGGGCTGCTGCACTGAGCCATATCTGCAGAATTTGAAGCAGGGCGGGGGGGTGGGGGTGGGGGGGCGGCTGCAGAGGCTGGAAGCCACCCTAGGGAGAGGGGGCAGGGCTGAGGCAGCAAGCCTGGCGGGAGCCTAGTGCTTCCTTTCGCGGAGGTGGTGGTTAGCAAGATCGATGGCAGCAGACGGGCAGAGGTGGGAGGACAGATGCCTCCACCTCCCCACACCCTTTCTCCAGTCACAGCAGGAGAGGGGACCACAGGTCTTGGGAAACCCCGGGGGAGGAAATGCATGTTGCCTGTTGCAAACCACTTAATGAAATTAATGAATGAATGAATGGATTGTTTTGGGGTGGGGGATGGCTCCCGCATCCCCCCATCCCCCACCCCATCAGAGAGCAGGAGGGTGTGTTGGGGACAAACAGAAAGAAGATGCAGGAGCACAGCTGGGCCTGGGTCCCTATCCCTAAGAAGGACCCTCCGCTTGGCCAGAAGCCAGTCCTGCAGAGGCAACAACAGGAGGTACAAAGGGAGCAGAGGCAGTCAAGTTTGGCCCCAGAGTTAGAAACCCAACCCCCAAGTCCCACACAGGACCCTATCCAGCCTGGGGTACCCAGACCCATCAACTCTCTTCACCTCTCAAGATGCCCCAGTTGCCATAGTAACCACCTCCTTCCTGATGTCTCCTTGGCAACTGGCCAGGAGTGGTGCACATTCCTTCTCCTGCCTCCTGGCTCCACCCTTAGCTCAGCCTCGTCCTGAGGACCCAGATTGCTGGGGCAGTAGAGACCAGAAGAGGAACTTCTGCATGGAGCAAGGAGCGCCCAGGGAGGAACCAAAGAGGACTCTGGGGCGGGCGCTCACCCACTGGGCTTCTGTGATGGTTTGGGGAGGCAGGATGTGTGGAAGCACAGGAGACAAAAGCAGGATAATTCAACTGCTCCACCTCTGATGCAGTCTCCCAGCAGCCTACTAGGAGCTCATTCATTCATTCATCCATCCATTCATTCATTCTAGAAAACTTCTTTGAAAAACTTTATAAATGCCAGGATTAACTGTAGAGATGAATCCAATAAATTTACTCTCCATCTGGTGGGGGAGCTGAGACAGAGCACAGATGACTCTAAAATAATGTTTTCCCCATCTGATGCTTATGAGTACCACCTTCATGATTTTTGCCCTGTCCAAATGTTCCCCACACTGATATTTATTTAACATTTTTCCTTCAAAGAATTAACTTTTAAAAAACTTTGTTAGCTTTATTTTACACTGCCACCACAAATGGAAAATCAGGAATTTTTGTTTTTTTGGTCTTACATTGAAGGCAAGTATTAAAATGATCTTAAACAGGTGACTTCACTTTTCTGAGCCTCAGTGTTCCTCTTTTGTGGAATGAGAATGAAGATAGCGCCTATATCAGAGAGCTGCTGTGAAGATAACTGTGTTAATATCTGTAAAGTGCTTAGAGGAGAGCCTGGCATGGACTCAGTGCTATCAAATGCTGCTTAGATAAATAAATAAAGGAGAAAAGCAAATAACGTCATAACAGTCTATTTAGGTATTGTTGCCTGCTGAAGGCCCTGAACCCAAGGCCTGTTTTATCTTGGGAGATTAACAAGGGTTGGAAAGTGTAGAGTCACATCAGCTCCTATTTAAGACTTGCTCTTTGAAGATTGGACAGGGAACTGAGAAGGGTGAACTTACACACTGTGAGTCAGTGCTAATCAGGGTCTTGCCTGGGTGCCACCTGCATGAGTCAGTTTAAACTAGAGTATGCTGTGGTAACAAAAAAATCTCAGTGGCTTCTCACAATGAAGGTAGATTTCTCATTTAGACTATATGGCCACCACAGGTCAACTGGGGGGTCTCTACTCACCAAAGAAAACTGGAGAAGCCACGATCTTGAGCATTCATATCACCAGGCCAAAGGCAAAAGAGAGCTCTTGCGTGGGCACTTAAATGCTGCAGAGTTCATTGGCCTGAATTAGTCATATGTCCCCCTTCCCAACCTCAAGGTAGCCAACCTTCCTGAGCCTGGATAGGGGAAGAACATTAATGACAACATCTGGCATCTCCCTGGCACTCCTGATACCCCACCCCCACCCCCACTCCCCTAGTGGTGCTTGTTTTGCAGAATTGTGCTCTAATCAAGACAGAGTGTACTAAAAGCTGTCAGAGGAATTAGGGAAGCATCAGGATGGGTTTCTTGAATGGGAAGGATGTTCTGAGCTCTCCTGAAGGGGAATATAGTTTGAGACAGGGAGGTGGGAGTTGGGGAAAAGTAAATCCACAGACACACAGACACACACACGTTTTATCCACATGTTAACATTTATGAAATCAGAGTGAGTCTTCCAATGGATGAGTATGTTTTATGTGGTACAGCTACATACATATGCATGCATATACACACACACTGGGAAAGTTATTACAAAGTCAATTTTGAATCTTTAAATTGATGTCTGAGAAATAAGTAATATAGGATATATATATATTATAGTATGATATAATATAAAATTTTGGACATCTCTGCTCTGCTGGATTTGGTGTCAGGAGCAAGTGGATGAGAGCAGTAGCCACAGTGCCTGCCTTTTGGAGCTCTCAGATGGCTGAGAAGTTTCAGGGAGTGTTCAGGGGAAGCCGATACACTCAGCCGTCCACTCAGCAGTGGGATAGGAGTCTCAGCATCGTATGCAAACGGGAGTATATATGTGTATTTCAGGAAATGAGTCCATGCTTGCATTAGACCTCCATGGGGGGCTAGGACCAGGACCGCCACGTATGGTTAGGTAGGTTGTACACTGTACAAGGGAAGGTATCGACCAATGGAATGAGTGGGGGCTGGAATCCAGCCTATGCTCCTCTCTTTAAGCTTTGTGTCTGGCCATGAGGCTACATCATCCAGAGCAAGAGGTCTCATTATCTGATTTCTACACAGAAACCACTGGACCAGTGGCCCCATCAGGATCCTCAAAAATGTTAAGAAGCTCATTGTTGAAATCTTTTTCCCCCTCTCTTTCTTTCTCTGCCTTCTTGCCACAGTTCCTCAGGAACCTGACCCATTTTACTACGGTGAGTGGCAGATCCTGTGATGAGGGTACCCTGGGGCTGGATGGAGGGGTGGCTGTAGATCCCCATGGGTCACTGCTGAAGTGGCTTCAGCTATGGCTACACGCTACGTGCTGGCCCACTGGCCATGTGACCATGTGGATATAATTCACATCAGCTGGGCTCATGGAGGGCCGAGTCAGACTTGGGGAGGGGGTACCCTCTATGGACCCTCTTTAGGCTTCACCAGCACTCTGGGCTGGTGCACTGGGATCATCAGAGAAGCAAACAACTCTGACACCAGGCTGTCGGGATTTGAATCCTGGATTATCCACTCACTAGCTGTGTGGCCTTGAGCAAGAAACTTTGCCTCTCTGGGCCCTTCTGTAAATAAAGAATAGTAATGGTTCCTACCTATAAGGACTGTGGGAAAGAGTTACTCGGATGATATCATTAAATCTTCCCCACAGCACTGAAGCTCAAGAAATGACTCCAGGTCTAGCAGAACTGACCCCAGTTCCCTCTCTATATACCCTCCTGCCCTCTCCCATTGCTCACTCATACCACTTCTCCATACGCCAAGTTCTTTCCTGCCTCAGGGCCTTTGCACTTACTGTTCCCTCTGCCAGAATACTCTTCCTCTAGCTCTCCACACAGCTCCTGTTTCTTCTTCAGGCCTCAGATCAAATAATGACTGTCTACTAGCAGAAGCCCTCCTGACTCCCCAGCAAGAGGGGCTACACCCACATCTAGCCATGGTCACATGACTGAGGTTTTTGGTTTTCTTTTGTTTATCACAATATGAACGACAACTCCCTGAGGGCAGGGGCCTGGGCTGCTGCTGGTACGGAGTGGATGCTTTATAAATGTTTACTACAGCATACTAAAGAATAATTCTTATGAAGGAAAATAAAAGAAAGAATGAGGGGCTTCCCTGGTGGCGCAGTGGTTGAGAGTCCGCCTGCCGATGCGGGGGACACGGGTTCGTGCCCCAGTCCGGGAAGATCCCACTTGCCGCGGAGCGGCTGGGCCCGTGAGCCATGGCCGCTGAGCATGCGCTTCCGGAGTCTGTGCTCCGTAAAGGAAGAGGCCACAACAGTGAGAGGCCCGCGTACCGCTAAAAAAAAAAAAAAAAAAAAAAGAAAGAATGAGATTAGGAAATGTTGAGGAGAGCATGGAAAATTCTAAATGAGACAGCCAGAGAATGTGTCACTAACATTTGTATAAAGCCCAGAAGTTGGTAAGGGAGGGATATTTGGGGGAGGAGCTTTCAGGCCGAGGGCCCAGAAAGTGCAAAAGCCCTGAGGCAGGACCATGCCTGATAGGCTCCAGGAACTGCAGGGAGACTGGTGTGCTTGGAATAGGGGATGAGCTCTGAGAAGGCATAGGAAGGCATAGGAACTAGATGGTACAGGGCCTCATGGGCTGTGGGGAGGACTTTGGCTTTTCCTTGCAATGCAGTGGAAGTTGGAGGGGGTGGAGTGGTGCGCTCTGAACTCAGGAAGACCCTGATCAGACTCAGGTGTTAACAGGATCCCTATGGCTGGAGGGTTGAGTAGGGGGATGGGTGACAGAGAGACCACAGAGAAGGTTGTTTGCTGAAAAATATACATATATATATATATATATATATATATGCAATAGAGGAAGGTCATATCTTTATCTATATCTGTGGCCAAACAATCCAGAGAAGGGTAAGAGAAGGGTATAGAGGAGAGGTTAAGGGGAGCGCCCAACGCCCAAGGCCATGCACTTGATCCTCACGTTGACCCACTGGAGGAGCCTGCAGCCTTGAACCCAGGCCAAGGCTCCAGGGGAGCTGAGGTGCTGCCCCCACTTTGATGTCCTCCGATATCTTCCCCAGACTATGATACCGTCCAGACCGTGGGCATGACTCTGGCTACCATATTGTTCCTGCTGGGCATCCTCATCATCGTCAGTAAGTGTGGCCCCTTCTCGGGCTCCAAAGCCCTGGGCACCTGCAGCTCCCCTGCTGGCTTTTGTCCAGACCCTTATGTCCTGTCTCCTTGTTCTGTTCTGTCTCTGTCCTAACAGGCAAGAAGATGAAGTGCAGGAAGGCGGACTCCAGGTCTGAGAGGTCCGGCAGCAGCGGGGAGAGACGGGGAGGGGTGGGAGCGGCCTGGGGCGCAGGGGGGCTGCCAAACAAAAGGGCCCCCGGGGCCTGCCAGGTGTTTCCCAGAAAGCCTGTGCAAATGAGCCTGTTTATGCTTTTCTCTCTCATCTTTGCTTCCACAGCCCAACATGCAAATCCTGTAAGTCGGAGCTTCCCTCCTCAGGTGAGGGTGGGAAAGGGTGTGGTTCTGGGAAGATGGGTGGGAGCAGGGAGGGGAGTCAGAGGGGAAACTGCACTGGATGTCCCTAAGAATGGGGCCACCAACGATGGAGCTGAGACCCTGCCGATCAAACATGTTAAAACATGAAGTTAGCGGGATGTGAAATGTCCTAAAGCGTCCTTGAAACTGCCCAGAAACAAGTGCCTAAGCTCATAAAAGCAAGGATGAACTAATTCCCCAGATGAGAAAGCCACAGCCTGTGGAGAGAGGGGTCCACATGGGAAAAGGATGTTGGCAGTCAGAATGAAGGCAGAGTTGAGCACTAGAGAAGGCAGGAAGATAGAATGTTTTCCAGACTTTAGTGTTCAGTTGGGAAGATCTAGGATGAAATGGCTGAGAAAAAGGGAGGAAGGAAGGAAGGAAGGCTTGTGAATAATTGTATCAAAAGACAAAAAGAGAGACATACAGAATACAGGTTTTAAAAACTGATATTGGAGGGCTTCCCTGGTGGTGCAGTGGTTGAGAGTCCGCCTGCCGGTGCAGGGGACCCGGGTTTGTGCCCCGGTCCGGGAGGATCCCAACATGCCGCGGAGCGGCTGGGCCCGTGAGCCATGGCCGCTGAGCCTGCGCGTCAGGAGCCTGTGCTCCGCAGCGGGAGAGGCCGCGACAGTGAGAGGGCCGCGTACCGCAAAAAAAAAAACAACAAAAAAACTGATATTGGAAAAGAGACAATAGAGGAGAGAATATGAGTGTGAGGCTGGAAAGATGGAAAGTATAGGATAAAGAGTGAAGAGAATGGGGGTGTAAGAGGAGGTGAAGGGTGCAGGAGGGGATAGAGGAAGAGGGGGAAGGAGTCCCTAGAAGGGGTGGAGAATGGAGGAGGAGGGTGGAATGTGGGAGGGGGTGGGGTGAAGGGGGGTGGAGGGTGGAGGGTGGAGGGGGAGGGGGAGGGGGAGGGGGGGGGGGGGGGGAGGGGGAGAGTGAGTGCAGGTGGATAGATGTAGGATGTAGGAGGGGGGATAAGCATGTAGATGAAAGATTGTGACTCCTTGGGGGTGTTAATTTTAATTATGTAAAAATATCTCGACCTGTTTTTAGTGGAACTGTGTCCTTTCCAGGGACTTTTAAAAAATCAGAGATGGGAAACTCTGCCTCTTATAAAGTTTTTAGAACTAAAAAAATGGGCTTGGGGTACTCCATATTTGGAGGATTTGATGTGGAATTTCATGTGTTTAGTTTCATGTTTATTTAATGAGATTTAAGAACATTAATGGATCACTTTGTGGATGATGGGGGGGTACGGTTGGCCTGGGTACCTGGCCACAGTCTAAGAATATGTACAGAATTCTCACCCATTCCACTTGAATGATGGGCCCAAGTGGGTGGGAGACATAGGAATTCCTGTTGTATCCAAATGTTCCAGAGATGGTGTGCTGGAAAGGAAGGAATGGGGGTATAGGAGGACGTTGGGAGCATGGGAGAGGGATGGAGACTCCTTTTCTGGTGGGGGGACACCACAGAAAAGCCCAGGCTGGGCCAGGGGTCTTCGGCCTCATCACAGATGTGTTCCTCTCATGACAGTGTCCTGTGGGACAGGACAAAAGCCCCAAAGGTGTCCCTCTATGGACCAGATATTAGGATGCAGGGAGGCAAGACAACTTCCCAGGGCTAGCTCTAGGGTGACCGTCTGGAGATCTGACTTCCATGAAGGAGCCCTGGCAGTGTGTGGCAGGGGGCTGCCTCCACCCCTCTTGCTGCCCACTGAAGCTCCATGGCTCTCTCTCTCTCTCTCACTCCCTCTCACCCCAGCCCCTGGAGGTGGCGGCGTGTAGACCAGCCCTGGTCACCTCCACTACTGTCCCTGCCTGATTGCGGGAGCCTGAGGACCGGGTGGAGGCGGTGGGGACCCCAGCCTTGCCCAGGGAGCGCTCCTCTGAATGAGCCGTCCCACCTACTCCAAGGCTGGAGCCGCTGCACCTCCCCAGGCCTTGGCAATTACGACCCCCCAAAGAGCCCGTCTGCATCCCAGACCCAGGGACTCAGGCCTCCAGCTCCTGGGGTCCCGGGAGTCCACCCTCAGCCCCCCACAATCCCTGTGTGCTACTCCCCGGCACCTCCCTGCTCCCCGCACCTCAGCGTCTATGTCTTGAGCTTAATAAATGTGCATTTGGTTTTCCCCCTGTTCTGTCTGTGCGTCCTCATCTGTGGGGACCAAACTGGGGAAGGGACAAAGCTGAAGCTGGGGAGCTGTCTCCCCCGTCCCCAGATTTTCCCCCTTCCTCTCCTTCCCCTCCCGCAGTGCCACAGTGGCCGCCTTCTCTCTCAGAGCCCCTCAAGCTTCCCTTCCTTCCCTCAGCGCCACCGCCCCAGCTGCCCCTTCCCTTCTCATACCCAGACCCCAGAGTAGACCCCTCCCCCGCTCTCCCTCCCTCCCCACAGGAGCCCCACCCCGCCCAGACCTGCCCGCCCTGCTGTTCCCCACCCCCACCCTCCCCTAGGCCGGGGGGTGGAGGCCTCCGCCCAGCCTCTCACCCCAGCCCCCCCACAGCCCTCAATGTCTCCCCCTCCTGCTCCCACCCCGGGCTCTGAAGCCAGGAAACCCAAGAGGAAATGACTGAGCCCGTCTCGGTCCCCGCCCGCCAGCGCTCCCCTGGCCACACCCTCCGCCTGGACTCAGCCACTGCAGCTGCCCTCTCCGCACGAGGCTGCCGGCGGCTCGGGACCACCAGCTCTGACGTGAGTCTCTCCTCCGATCTTCCTCCGTCCGCTCCCCTCTGCCCAGGGGCCGGGCTCAGGTGGGTAGAGAGCGATCTTCTTGGCGCCTCTCCGCCCCCCACCCCCCATTCATGCTCCCTGTCCCTCCGGCTCCCCAGTACCTCCGTGTGCGGCATTGCTTCTCTCCTCCTGCCTCAGTCTCCCCAGTTCCCCTCCATCCCTCTCACCCTCCCAGATCTGCCCAGCATCCTGCTCTATTGTCCCTGCAGGGAGGCCCCTAACACCAACTCACTTTTTCCTCTGAGATCAGGAGCGCATTACTCACTCTTCCTCTTTCCCCCTCCTAGCTGACTTCTCTGCTCTGAGGACTGCCCCAGAGGGAGGGACCGAGGTCCTCAGATCTCCTCCGGTGCCCCAGATCCCTCCCCTTGCCCTACACGGTCAGTCCTGTCTAGCCTTTGAGTGCTTCTCAGCCCTGTGCAGTGGCTGCTACTTGAAGCCTGGTTTAGTCTGATGCTTCTTGTTTTCTTTGGGGACCTGCAGAGGGAAAGAGGGAGTGACTGCTGGCGATCCCCACTTCTGAGACCTTCCCCCTGGCCCTCCTTCCCGCAGCCAAAGACCCTGGCAGGGGTCTCTGAAGCCAGAGGTGCCTGCTCAGGGTAAGGAAGGGGGCTGCAGGGTCCCCAGGGGTTGCCCTGGGCCTGCCTCACTGACATCATGGCTGACCCCAGCTCTGGCTTGCTCTGTAGATGTCGCCCTTTGGTCGCCTGTGTCTCCTGGTCTTCGTTGGCCTGATTCTCCCCACCAGAGGTAAGGCCCAGCCCTGACTCCACCCTGCTGCAGGGCCCTCAGCCCCGCTTCCGGTGCATGCGTTGCTGCGTGGAAGGCTGGTGAATTTGGATGCTCTGTCCTATGTCCTCAGTCCCCTCCTGAGCTGGCACCAGGAAGTGGGGGCCCCAATAAGGGGGCCAAGGTTACACCCTGTTTAGATACCTCAGACCTGGGTGGCTGCTTCCAACGAGTCTGGCCAGGGCCTGTCCTGCTGAGCATCCTCCATTTCACCTCCAAGAAGGACTCAACGGAGTTTGATTTGGCGGGGAGATGGGTGTCGGTTTCCTACTTGGCAGCCAGGAACACCGGACTCACAGCAGAGCAGCTCCCTTGGATCCCCAGGTGATATATGATTAGGGAAAAGGGTGAGCTGGGGCCAGTCCAGGAGTTGGAGATGTCTCACCCTTACCTGAGAAGTGTTTTCTGAAGGTAGTACCTGTGGTGGGCCTTTGCAGGTGCTTTCTACATGACAGGTGCTTGTTTCAGCTTCAGCTCTACTCTATGATGCTGTTGTCATGACCATTTTACAGATGAGGAAACTGAGGCTCAGTGAAGGAAAGTGCCCTGTGCCAGAGGCTAGTGAGTGGAGGGGCTGGGCTACAACCCTGGAACCCAGAGCAAACTCTGCACTGAAGCTGCCCCATTTCTCTTTGATAAAATGGGTTTCCTGTGTTCATTCAGTCATTCAACAAGCGTTCACTGAGCAGATCCTATTCTAGGCACTGGGGAAACAGCAATTGCATAAAACAGGAGCTCACATGCTAGTTGGAAAGACACACAGTAACTGACATATCAGTAAATTATATAGTATGCTAGAAGGTGAAAAGTGCTATAGAGAAAAACAGAGGAGAGAAATGAGGATTGTTTAAATAGGGTGATCAGGTAAGACCTCACCAGAAGGTGACATTTGGGCAGACACTTGAAGGAGAGGAGGGAACAAGCCAAGCAGGTATGTAAGGAACGAGTGCTGTCTGGAGAATGTGAGTGACAGCAGGCAGGCCAGTGTTCGGGTTCGGGTTTGGGCTAGGGTTAGGGTGGGAAGGGGCAGGGTGGTAAGAGGAGAGGTCAGAGAGGTGACAGGGGACCGGGTGGAGGGGGTACTTATGGGCCAGATGAGGACTTTGGCTCTTACTAGGAGTGAGATGCAGCCAGAGGAGGGCCCTGATCTGACTCAGGGGTTCACAGGCTCCCTCTGGCTGTGTGTGGGGAGCAGACTGTAGGGGCGGGATGGGAGCAGGGAGACCAGGGAGGAGGTTGTGTGATGGTCCAGGAGGGAGAGCATGGAGGCTGGGCCAGGGTAGGGGACAGTGGCTCTGTCCAGCTCTGACTGCATGTTAAGCAGTGCGGGAGACCTCCATCTCATTTCACCCTCTCTACAGTCCTGAGTAGTAGATTCAAGTATTATCCCCACTTTGCAGATGAGGCAGTCGAGGCTCAGAGAGGGGCTTCACTTGCTCCAGGACACACAGCAAGGAAGTTATTGGGAACAGATTTTGAGATCAGGGCCCTGGCTGAGTCTAGCACCTGGGCTCCTAGGCTAAACTGCCTCTCTCACCCCACAAGGATGGGTAGGGAGAAGCAGCTGCAGGTAGGGTGCTGGGGTATTAACATTTCTTAAAACACTTCCACAAAAGCTGATCAATCACACATCTGTCTGCTGCTCCGCCAGCAGACAGGACTTCCTGGTTATCCCCCAAAGTTTCAGGAGGGAGGGCAGGGTAGAGGTTTCGGTGAGAGAAGGGGGACCAGAGGCTCCTCCCTGACTTCTCATCCTTGATTTCCCAGGACAGACATTGGAGGAGGCCACATCCATTACTCTAGCAGACCCAGTCACTGAGAACGTTCATGCCCTGACTCCAGCCCCAGGTGAGGAAGGAGGGACAGGTCTGTCAAGATCCTGTCATTGCAAATAACAATGGCAACAAAAATCTCAAACTTGGACCAAAAGGGATTGTTTGGATTTGTGTAACTGAAAAGTCCAGGGGTAAACCTTCAGGCATGGCTCCATCTAGGCTCAAATTATGCTATCAGGAACGTGTCTTCATCTCCTGGTTCTGTTTTCTCTGTGATGGCTTCATTTTAAGGCAGATTCTCCTTTTATGGAGCAAAGATGGCCCATAGAGACCTGGAGCTTCTATCCTACCTGCTAAGAATCCAGAGGAAAGAGAATTTCCCCTTCCCCAATCCAGCAGATGCCCCAGAACTGAGTGTCATTGACCAGGCTCAGGTCACACACCCACCTGTGAGCTGATCATTGTGGCCACAGGCATAGAAAACTCATTGGCCAGACCTGGGTCTCGTGTTTAACTTCCAACAGGGCTGGTGCCAGGCCCATTGAACCAAGCGGACTGACAGTCAGGGAAGGATGGTTCCCCAAAGGATGTTCAGGGGGCTCTTACCAGACGCGGGTGGGTGCTGAGTAGGGGAAAAGACATCTGTGGGAGGGGAGGGCCTGAGGCCAGGGAGATACTGGCATCCCATTTGGGCAGTTAGCAAATGGCTGGATTAATTCGTTTCCATGACATCAAATTTGAGTTGCTATGGAAATCCCCCTGTACCTCCATCCATGCACCTTCTCTGCATCTTCTCTCTTTTCTCTTCCTGTTTCCGGACTCCAGACACCGTCCAACCAGAACTCCAGCCCACTCCTCAGACTTCAACCCTGCAGGCTGGTAATGAGTTGGGCAGGGGCAGAGGGTAGGGAGGTGGGCCTGGGACAGACATTGTTGCCCCTCTTCCTCTGACACTCTGGGTCCTTGATTACCCATTTCAGTCCCCCAGTGCTGAATCCCCAGGTTTACTTTGTCGTGGGGCGGCCAGCTAACTCCATTCACTTCTTGTAAAAATTGTTTGAAATCATGAAAAATAACATGCCTATAGAAAAATATAAAAACCATAAGTGTACAACTTAAATTACTCTAAGTTGAACCCATGTAACCATCACCCAGGTCAAGGAATAGAGCTTTGCAGACACCCCAGAAACTCCCTGTATGCCAACCCCTTCATTTTCTTCCTTTTATCTCTTTATCTTTTTTGAATTTTCAAATCATTTCTTTCACTCTTTCTTGGAATATAACATCATTCAAAAAGTGTTCACCAGTTTTGTCCATTAATGTTTAGTGGTACATAGACACGTTCTCCTTGGAAATAAAAAGAATATTGCAGGTAAGATGAAATCCCTTCATCCACTCCCCATTCTCATTCTCTACTCCCTCTCTGAGAGGTCCCCACTGTTAGTGTTACATTGGGAGTAGTTCCCCAGTGATACTGCATCACATGTGTATTAACTGGGGAAAATATACTAATTGGGAGGTGTCGTTGTGGGAGCTTAAGGATACTGTATGACTTGTTCAGCAACTCACTTTTTTTCCCCCATGCAATAATGTGTTTGGAAGCTCTTCCCACAGTCCTATAGAAGCATCCATGTTGGTCTTTTTCACTGCGTGGCATTCTGCAGGGTGCCGGTGCACAGCTGATGAAGCCATGCCCATCTTGATGAACATATTGGTTGCTTCCAGTTCTTCTTGTTGCTCGCAGTGCCGCAATGAGCAAGCCTGTCCCCTCCTCCTTGAGCACTTATAGCACAAATTAAGTGCCGGTCATGGTTCTAAATATTTCACCCTCATTCACTCATTCAATCCTCACACAAACCCTCTGAGGTAGAAATGAGCATTATCTTCGCTTTACAGGAGGCTCAGAGTAACTCACCCAAGGTGTCACCAAAAGTCAGTGACACGGCTAGGATGAGGGTCCAGGAACCTGGCTCTAAAGTTTACCCACGACACGGTGGGGCAAAGGCACACGATTTGCCCTGCCACCAGCAGCGAGTGAGAGAGTCCCCCCTCTCTCATCCCCACAGCAGCACTTGTACATGGATGTCTTTGATTTTTGCCAACTTGAGGAGGGGAGAGGGCCCCTTGCTGCTTTCTGCAGGTCCCTGATTCGCTTCTTTCTCACCCTCCCCTCCTTTCTCTTCTGACCTGAGTAGAAGCAACCCTGAACCAGATGGAGATCCACACCCAGCAACCGACGGAAATGGATGTGCTTCTAACAACAGGTCCAGGGACAGACAAGAGCAGGACGCAAGGTAGAGCCTGGGACTAGAACAGCAACATATGAGTTGTGTTTAATTCTCCATCTAGGTCGGCATTTCCCTGAGTACATTTCTCAGAGCACCCGTTTGGGGAATTAATACATTTTTCAAAAAAATTTTCTCAGTTTGCAGTCAAAGGTATTTGGGAAACTCTGAGTTAAAGTTAAACATGTTTCTATCTGGCAGGACTTCTCGGAGTCGTAATAAAGCTTGTTTGTAGCAGACATCCCAAGAGGGAGCGTCTAGTTTGCAGCGTTTTCCAAACTTGGTAGACTCAGGAACCCTCTTTATTCAGATCCCTTCGAAGGGCTGGTGCGGGAAATGTACCTGTAGGTGTTTCCTTGGTGTAGATCTTCTTAATGTTAGAGCAGGAGCTGTTCAGTTGCAAAACTCGGAAAACCCAACTGGAAAAAAAAAAAAAAGATGTATTAGCGATATACGCTCTGTAAAGTACAGAAGCACCAATTTCAGGCACAGCTGGGCTCAAGCACTGTCATCACGACTGACTTGCTTCCTCTCTCAGCTCTGTTTTCTTCATTCTCAAGCGGCTTTTCCCCTCTTAGTGACAAAGGTGGTCCCGTAGCTCTAAGTTTAGGCTACAAACTCAGCAGCTAGAGTGCATCTCTAGCTGAAAGGCCTAGAGTTGACTCTCATTGGCCCAGCTGGGGTTATGTGCCTATGTCTGACCAATGGGAGCCTGGGAAATGAACAGCTCTGACTGGTCAGGCCCTGAGTCTGTGCCCCATGTCTGATCTGCATAGACCAAGAGTCAGGGAAGAGGTGGCTCCCCTCAGGACAAGGGAGTTAATGTTACCAGAGGCGTGGGAAAGGGGGATGAGCAAAAATAAAGGTAATAGGGGGTCTCTAATGCCTGTGTGATGATCCATATTTGAGAGGCAGCCCCCACTGGAAAGTACTATAGATTAGGCCACTCCCAGGCTGAGTTGCATGCACGGTTGCTCAGACTGGGCACTGCACAAGAGCACTACCTAGAAGGTCACACCATTCTCCTTGTAGATTTTTTATCATTGTTACAACTTCCCAGTGATGGCAGTAAAGCATCTTATTCTGAAAGAATCTGTCTATTAAAACAATTTTACAACAGATGGAAATACGGTGTCTTGGGGAAGGGAGCTTATTTTATTTTGTACAACAGTGGGGTTTGGGGGTGTAGCAGCTGTTTCCACATTTTCCAAACGAGAAAACATCTTCACATCTCCGGATTCACTTACCCTGAGTCCTTGCTGACCTGGGTTACCCTATGTGGTATTCCCTGTTCCTGGTTGTACGTGATGCAAATTCAACTGGGTCGAGGGGGGGGTCAAGGAGCCAAGTGGTAAAAGGCACTGCTGAGCCCTGCGCCCCCAGAGCCTCTCTCCCTTCTTCATCTTTGTCTCTCTTGCACTGGAGCTTGTTTTCCACCTGGCAAGGAGATGGCCAGCTCAGAACTTCCGTCACCTAGCGTCCACTCAAAAGCCCTACTTGGAATTTGAAAGGTAGGGAAAGGTGAGACTGGGTCACATGCTCCCCCTTGTGGCTGGGTTACAGCAGGAGACCCAGATGGTCTGGGGAAGCAGGAACATTTCCCCCCAAAGAAAGGGGACTGTTGCCAGAAGAAGGGAGGAGTGAGAGCCAGGTAGACAATAGCAGCAACGTGCTAAGGGTTTGCTCCATGCGGGACACACTGTGCTAAGCTTTCACGTGGTCACTCGTTCACTGCTGACAGCTACCCTATGTGGGAGGAGCTGTCAGTACTCCATTTTACAGGGAAGGGAACTGAGGCCCAGAGAGGTTACTTGGCTGGCCCTAGGCCACACAGTGCAAAGTGGCAGAACCAGAATTTGAGCCCAGGTTCCCACACACCGGGGTGGCCGGGGTGAGGGCTGGGGGGCGGGGCATGAGCACCACATACCACTGAGGCTGTGCTTTTATTACATTTCCTGTGATCCCTCCATCTTTACCCTTGATCTGGCTTATCCCTTTTCTTGGAAAAACTTTTCCTGAACATCTTGTAATCGGTTCGTATTTAGGAAACGAGGTGCTGAGGCTGGCCTGGGGAGCCAGTTCATGAGGCAGCTTCTCTGCTTGCTGGCTTCACACCGGGGCATCAGTCAGGGATGGCCACCTCACTGAGGACATTTCTCAGTGCCAGAGGGGCAGGTCTTCCCTTGGGTATTGATTTTTTTTTTTTTTTTTTAAAGAGAGGAACCCGCTGGTGTTTCTGGTCTGGGAGCAGAGGCGAAATTCAACATGTTTTCTAACAAGTATCACCAGGCTCTGTAACTGGGTCAGGGTTCTGGAGGCCCCTGCCTGGCTCTGACAGATGTGACCCTTTATTCCTGATCACGGGGTGGTCTGGGAGGTCCTAGGAGAGGAGCCAGGGGTTCCTCGGGAGTCGGAGCTGTTGGTCCTAATCAGGGGGTGCAGGCTTATTGCAGTATTTCCATACCTGCCACTCCTGGCTGCCTCTGTGGGTGGGAGGCGGGGATACCTGGCCTGCGCCCTGAAGGTAGGCGTGGGAGAGGGGCTTCTCCCAGACGCAGACGTTCAGTTGTCTTTTGTTTCCCTCCACGGCTCACTCCTGCCCTCCACCATCTTCTGGCCACTCTCTCTGCTGATCCCACTCAAGGCCCCACGCCCCCCAAGACCCAACTCCCACGCAAAAACGTCAGGACGGACCCCGCCCTCAGGCAGACTGGTCAGTAACTCCCTTCCCAGACTGGACACAGGCTATTTCCTACTCACTGTGTGTTTTTAGCGCCTCAGTACTGCCCAGCACAGAATAGTGCTCAGTAAACAGGTGTCGGGCAAACACCTGACTTCAGGGCTGGTGTTCTTGTGGGTGGGCACAGGGTAAACACACAATAAATGTCTGAATAGATGAATGAATGCATAAGTGAGTGCTGCATGCCGACGACCCCCAAACCCAATGGCTTATAATGACAATCATTTAGGGACTTGCCTGGTGGGCCAGGGGTTAACACTTCGCGCTCCCAACGCAGGGGGCGAAGTTTAATCCCTGGTCAGGGAACTAGTTCCCGCATGCCACAACTGAAAGAGCCCACGTGTCGCAGCTAAAAGAGCCTGCATGCCACAATGAAGATCCCACATGCCGCAACTAAGACCGGACGCAGCCCCCCCCCCAAAAAAAGACAACCATTTATGTAGCTCTCAAGTTTGCAGTTTAGAAGTTTAGTCTGGGCTTGGCTGGGTGCTTCTCTGGTCTCAGCTGGACTTACTTGTGCATTGGAGATCAGGTTGGGGTCAGCAGGAGCTCGGTTTGCAGGGGCACCTTGATTCTTCCCCTCCCGGTCTTATCTTCCACTTCCTGTCCAGCCAACCCCAGTGAACAGATGGAAATGATACACCCACGGGTCATATAGAGAGTTCATTCATTCATTCAAGCAATATTCATTGAGCATTTATTGTGTGCTGGGCACTGCTCTAGGTGCCAGGGGCACAGCAGTGAATGAGACAGACAAAAATCTCTTCCCTAATGAAGGAAACGTTTTCATGGGGAGAGAGAGACAATAAATAAGAATCATAATAACTATATATGAGGTGGTTTTAAGCTGCTATCAAGAAAAACGAAGAAAAAAAGGAATAAAAAAGAAAAACGAAGCAGGGTTAGGGTGAGAGAATGGCTGGAGAGTATTTTCTGTAAAGGGCCAGGGAGACCTCACTGAGAAGGAGCTGAGGGGGAGCCATGTGGACATCTGGGGAAGGGAGCTTCAGGCAGCAGGAGCAGCCAGTGCAAAGGCCCTGGGGTGAGAAAGGGTCTGCATGGTCACCAGCGGGGGTGGGGGTGTGGGGGTGGAGCACAGTAAGTGAGGGGGGCAAGTGAGGAGAAAAGGTTAGAGGTGAAGGGAACCAGACTGTGTGCTGAGTAAGGACTTCAGTTTTGCTCTAAGTGCACCAAGGCTGAAACCCAGGTGTCTCCGCTCTGACTCTGACTCTCACTCACCCATTCACTCCACAAACCTTTGCTCCCTTCTGTCCCCTCCAGGTTCAAGCGAGGAAAACCCCTTCTCCTATGGTAAGTTACCCATGGGAGGCTGTGGGGAGAGGAGGGCGCAGGCCCCTCTCGCCACACGCTTCCATTTCTGTCTCTGCAGATGTGGGCACCCTCCGGAAACGGGGCCTGTTGGTGGCAGCCGTGCTGTTCATCACCGGCATCGTCATCCTCACCAGTGAGAACGGGGGTTGGGGGGGAGGGGCATCAGGACTGGGAGGGAGGAGGCCTTGGCTTGGACTCTGACGGAGGGTAGGTTCTTGAAGGCCCCTGAGCAAGGTTGTTTTAAAGGAGGCGTATCCATATAAGCCTCCCCAGAGTTCAGTGGCTTAAGATGACAACCATTTACTGAGTTCTCAATTCCGCAATTTGGAAACTTAGGCTGGGCTCAGCTGGATGGTTCTTCTGGTTGCAGCTGGATTTATTCACGTGTCTGAGGTCAGCCGCGGGTCAGCAGGGAGCTCTGCTTCTATGGGCACCTCAGTTCTTCACCTGGTGGTCTTCTCCAGCAGGCTAGCCTGCGCTTGTTCACACAGCGGTGGCAGGGGAATGCGATGGTGCAGCTCCCCAGGATTAGCAATAGCGGGAAGCTTTGATGGCCCTGGGCTGCATGAGCGAGGAGAGGTAATGGCTGCGCCAGGGCCTGATGAGAGATGGAAGTGGAGGAGGGGGCCCCAGGCAGGAACTGTGGCTTCAGAGAGAGGTTTCCAGCCGTGCCTCCTGGTAAGCCCACCGGGAGGGAGCGGGGCAGGGGTCGAGGGGATCGGATACCTCAGCCTCTCTCTCCTCCTGCCCTCCTCTCTCCCTCCAGGGCCTGTGGGCTGTGGCCTCTCAAGTCAGCCTCCCAGGGCCCAGTGTCGAGCAGGGAAGGGGGGCAAAGGGAGATTAACAAGTGGAGAAACTAATTTTTTAAGAAGTTTAAAAAATGTTACAGATTAAGGGGCTTTCCTGGTGGCGCAGTGGTTGAGAGTCCGCCTGCCAATGCAGGGGACACGGGTTCGTGCCCCGGTCCGGGAAGATCCCACATGCCGCGGAGCGGCTGGGCCCGTGAGCCATGGCCGCTGAGCCTGCGTGTCCGGAGCCTGTGCTCCGCAACGGGAGAGGCCACAACAGTGAGAAGCTCGCGTACCGCAAAAAAAAAAAAGTTACAGATTAAGTAAAACACGAGGGCAACCAGTTTGCAAGCTCTCAGTTAAGCTGTACAACCCACGCCAAGTTTTATGAGTGACCTCTCTTGTCCAACTTCCTTATCAGGAAAATGGGCACAGCCTCAGCTTTTTGCTTTAAGGTGGGAGACGGAACACTGATAGAATTAAAAAGAGATCGCTGATGCGTGTCTGTTCCTGTTGAATCAGGGAGTCAAGTCAAGCACTGTTGCCTCAGTTGTTCAACTTGTGCTTATAGATCCTGACTTAGTGCCAGACCCTGTTCTCTCCCCTGTGGAAAAAGTGAGGCTCAGAGAGTTGAGAAGTTTGTCCAAGGTCACACAGCACAGAAAAATCAGGGAATGACTGGACACAGGTCTGTGTGAGGGCAGAGCCTATATGTTAGCTCTGGGGCCATAAACTGTTCCAGTGACATTTGTGAGCACCTACTCTGTGCCCAGCCTGTGCTGTGATGCTGGGGGCCCCGGTCCCCACCCTCGGAGAACTCACAGCTGGTGGGGGGATGACAATAAACAGCTCAACACATTAATGAACGGAGTGGAGCAGAGATACAGAAAAAGAGAATTACCAGGAGGAAAATAAAGATGGATTGAGAAGGATGGGGAGAGGTGCTCCCTCTAAAGAGGCAAAATCAGAATGCATTCTGATAAGGAAGATGATTTTAAAAAACAGGTAGAGGGAGCAGCAAGTGCAAAGTCCCAGACGCAGGAATGAGCTTAGCGTGTTGCAATAACCACAGGAAGAGGCTAGGGTGGCTGGGGCAGTGTGAGCGGGAGAGGGGTAGGAGGTGAGTCTAGAGGGACAGGGAGGTGTAGGTAAGGGTGACAGCCAGGAGATGGGAGAGGGCTGTTTTCTGAAGTCCCCTTTGTTTTCTAAGATCCCCCTCATTTGCTTTGGCCCAGCCCCCTGGCCTTCCTGCTCTCCCTTAACCCCACCTGTCTACTTCTGCCTCAGGGCCTTTGCACTGACTGTTCCTTATGCCTGGAACACCCTTCCTCCATATGTCCATGTGGCTCCCCCCTCACCTCCTCAATGAGGCCCCTCTAGTCCCTGCCATGAGGATGCCCTCAGCTCCTGGGTCTCCCTGCATCCTTCCTTGTTTTATTTTTCTTCACAGCATGCATCACTGTCGGACACGTCACTGTATGTGCACTTGACTTAGTTCTTTTTCTCATTGTCGGTCTCCCCCACTAGAAAGCTCTACTAGGGCAGGGATTTTATCCATTCTTGCTCCCAACTGTGTTCCCAGTGCCTAGGTCACTGCCTGGCACAGAGTAGGCGCACAATAAATGTTTGCTGAACACATGAATGACACACAAGCTAGGGCTCCTCTGCGTAGGGGTGGGGGGAGGTCCCCCCTGCGGACCTTTGCACCAGCTCTTCCCCCGTCAGCTTCTTGTCACTTGCTCAGAGTTGCCTTGGAGCCTCCCGAGGGGAGGCTCGTCCTCCGGCACCCAGATCACCGCAATAATCAATATTGTTCCAATTCATGACTGAACCATTTCCTTCACCTACAGGCGGCAAGTGTAGGCAGTTGCCCCGGTTATGCCGGAGTCATGACAGATGAGTCCGTTGGAAGTGGGGGCTGATGACCCGATGGGCACCCTGAGACTGAGCCCCCGCCGGCTCACCGTGCCTGGCCTCCTCCCTCCCCTCGAAGGACCTACAGACTAGTCAACAAAGCCCAGCCTGAGAGGTAGGACGTGGATGGAGCCAGAGCCGGAACTGGTGGCCTGAGCCCCCTACTCTCCCAGCCCTGCCCTCCCTGAAGGCTGACTGGCTCCCCATTTATCCATTCTGTTCCGACAAGAAGTAAAGCACTGTGGTCTTTGCGCCATGGTCTCTGATCATTCCTGACCGGGGAGTGGAAGAAAGCAGCAGGGGCTGGGGCAGGGACCCCAGGAGTAAAGTGAGGGAGTCACAGACTCCAAAGCCAAGCTGGGGGCCACAGTGAACGAAGCCAGCCTGGGTGAGGTGGGAAGGATGGGGGCGGGGGCGGGCCACAGGGGAATCTGGCCAATGGGAGGGTCAGTGTTGGATTCCACCCATGGCAGATCGAGACCCCAGGCCTGGTCCTTGTGCAGAGCCTGGTGTCCAAAGCCAGCTCACCCCTGACACTGAGAGGCAACACTGCTAACCGGGCAAACACAGAGGGAGGGCCCAGGCCCACGGTGACCCTCTTTTTTCCCACTCTGGGTCCCTCAGCATGTGAGTGTGGACACCCCACCCTGCACATCCAAGGTCCATCCACACCCCTGGTTGCCTCTTGGTCTTAGGGATGTGCCCACAAAGAAAGCCACGCAGGCCCTGGAGTGGGCTCAGAGTAGCCTGGGTGGGGAATTCCAGGGTCCTGGGGACCCAGAGCATGGCTGAGAAGGGGCACAGGCTCCTGTGGGCACTTCCTGAAAGCCCTTAGGTTCTGCAGCCCGTGGGGAAGGACTCAACCAGATGAGGTGGGAGCAGGCCCTCTTAAGTGCAGGGCCTGGGGTGGGGACCTCTGCTCAGGGTCAAGGGTCATCATGCCTAAGCCAAGAGACAAGGTCCTATTCAAGGCGGTTGCATAACAATGTTTCACAAACTTCAGGTCATAGCCTGTTCCTGGGGTTACAAAATCAATTTAGTGGGCTGTGAGTAGCATTAAAAAAAAAAAAAAAGAAAAAGAAGTAATAAAACAGAAAATAAAATATCAGAATATATCACAAATAATATGACATTGTAGATAGATTCTTTTCTCAATTTTTGCCCCATTTTTATCCCACCTGTATTATTATTCATTTTTTAAGAGAAGAACACCCTTTTTAACTTAAATAAATATATTTAAAAAGGCACAGTGAGGGGGCCTTCCCTGGTGGCCCAGTGGTTAAAACTCCACACATCCACTGCAGGGGGCACAGGTTATATCCCCGGCCTAGGGAACTAAGATCCTGCATGCTGCATGGCGTGGCCAAAATAAACCCCCCCAAAAAAGGCACAATGATATATGGAAAACCAATACTGCTTCATAAAAATAGAAGATAGCCAAAAAGATAAATTCAATGAAACAAATACATATATTTTATGCAATATATTGTATATGTGACATATATTATGTATAATATATGTATACTATCTATGTGATATACATCGTACATGATATATATATAATATACATATGGGGGATACTAAAAATATTTTTTGATTGGCACTCCCCACCTACCAATCAGAACAGATACTTAACCAATCAGGAGGGAATATCATTCATATATATATATATATATATCATATATTACACATATATGTATATATTCATGTGTAATGTGTTATATCTATTAAATTTTTTTGACCTATAAAAACAATTTCATGTGGTTCAACCTAATGATGACGGTGTAAAACAGATTTCATACTGCAGGTCACTTTTTAAAAATATTGAAAAGCACTGGGGAGAGGGAGATATGCTTGTCACATATACGCTTGTCACATATGGTTGTCACAGTGAAGGAACTAAGATTCTTTCTCAGAACAGGAAGTGCTGGCAGCCACATTTGCCCCCTGGCTGGATGGCCACAGGAGTATGTGGAAGATGTCTCTAGTATTTCCCAAACTTCAGTCATCACGCATGCTCTTCACAATTTTTGCTGTATTTTCATCCTGCCCGTACTATCATTATTCACTTTTTAAAAAATCAGCTCCCTTTTTAACTTAAATACATTTATTTTAAAAGGCGCAATCATATGTGGAGACCTAGTACTGCTTGATATAGATAGAAGATAGCCATAAAGATAAATCCAATGAAGACAAGCAAGGAGAAAGATAGACTGCATTCGAGCTGGATACTGAGTTGCTGGCTGAGGGCTGTGAACTGGAGGCCAGAGTCTGCTCTGTTGGAGGAGAGCATCAGGTGTCAGGGCTGTGATTGTTTCCTTACTGCCCAAAGACACTGCAGAGCTTGGGAGGCCCAAAAGCACCCTCACTTCTGAGGCCAACTATAAGACTGAGTGTGCCCAAGACCACCCTTGGGTTTGATAATTCACTAAAAGGACTCACAGAACTCACTGAAAGTCATTATTCTCACAGTTATGGTTTATTACAGTGAAATACAGTGTTTTACAGTTCCCTACAGTGAAGGGAACCAGATTAGAATTAGCCAAGAAAAGAGACACATAGGGCAGAGTCTAGGAGTGTTCCAGACATGAAACCCCCAGTTGTCCTCTCCTAGTGGAGCTGTGGACAGTGCTATCTTCTGGCAACAATGTGTGACAGTGCACATGGAGTACTGCCAACCAGGGCAGCTCCCACAAGCTTTGGTGTCCAAAGTTTTTATTGGAGCTCAGTCACAAAGACATGACTGACCACCCACGTGGTCACCTTACTTTCCAGCCCCTCTGGGGCTGATACCTGTGACCCAAAGGCCCTACCATAAATCCCATTGTTAAAAACTATCTAGGCTGGCCCAAGTCCCCCAGGTAAAGAAAGACACTCTTTTCAGGCAGGACATTCCAGGGGCTTAGAGATTACCTTCCAGGAGCTGAGCACAAAAGCCAGCCATCTCTTTACTAAACAGAGTCTTCCTCCCTCATATCATTTGATGGATTAAATGATATTCAAAAAGCAATTTACTCTCGTGATGCAATTCAATGTGAGTTAACATCGTTTGGGGCCTAAAACCATTTCGCATGCCACCGCTGGAGCAAAGCCTGAACTTGAGGAATCACCAGCACACGAGCATGCCTGACAGCCTCCAGGGCAGAACTAGGGCAGTGCTGACCCACTTCATCATAACTGGGGAACTGGTGCTGGGCGTCCACTCCCCCCTCATTCCATCTTCCCATGGGGTAGAGATGAAAAAGCTGTTACTGTTTTTCAAAGATGCCCTTGATATGGAGTTCTGGATGCAGATTCAACTCTGCTAATTAGAGGCCCTCGTATGAAACTGGGAAGCCAGAGAGATCATCCTCTGCTCTACTGGCTGCTTTCTGCTGACAAGTAGGGTTGCCAAGGTGATGAGTTTGGGACCGCACCGTTCCAGTGTCCAGTCGCTAGCTTCGTGGGCGTTAAGAGGCAGTTATGCACACACACACACACACAAAGGATATCTAAATGGCCAATAAACACATGAAAAGATGCTCAACATCACTAGCTATGAGCAAAAAGTAAATGAAAACGAGAACGAGACACCACCCCACGCAGAATGGCTAAAATTAGAAAGACTACCAATACCAAATGCTGCAGAGGGTGTGGAGCAAGTGGAACCTTCTTACGTTGCTGTGAATTGGAGTGTAAATCAGTACAGTCACTTTAGAAAGCTATCACTTCTTTAAAAGGGTAAATGTACACTTAACATATGATCCAGCAGTTCAATTCTTAAATATCTATCCAAGAGAAAGGAAACCAGATGTCCAGAAAAGACTTGTACTACACAAGTGTTTATAGCAGCAGTATTTGTAATAGCGAAGAACAGGAAACGATCTAAATATCCATCAGCATAGGTGAGTGGGTACAAACTGTGGCATGCTTGTGCGATGGAATACTACTCAGCGATAGAAAGAAGAATTACTGGTACGCACGACAGCGTGAATGAATCTCAAAAGCATTATCCTGAGTGAAAGGAGCCAGGTACAAGAGAGCACACACTGTATAATTCCACTTATATGAAATTCTGGAATAAGCAAAGCTAATTGATGGTGATAGAAGTCAGGATAATAGTTGCCTCTACTACTATTATGTTGCCTTTACTATGAGAACAAGAGGTTGATGGAGAAGGGACATGAGGGAACTTTCTTGAAGGATTGAAATGTTCTGTACCCTGACAGTGATGCAGATTAATTGAATGTATATGTTGGCCAGAGCTGGCTGAACTGTACACTTAAGATTTGTGTACTTTAGTACATGTGAATTATACCTCAACACAAAACACAACAAACTGGAAACCAAAAGGGCAGTTATGTCCTGGGCTGCGATGACTTCCGGGTCCTGGATCAGAGGTAGAGCTACAAGATTCTGAAGATGCCATGTACAAGGGATCCTCTTGATTGGGGTGGAGGGAGAAGCTCCCCAGGTGGGTCAGTTTGGTCATTGTGAAATGAGAAAAAAATATATATATATTTATATTTGGTTTTGCTCCCAGTTCCTGGCACACACTTCCTAAAACGCCTGTAATTTCCTAAACGATAGGAAATTACATTAGGAGCATCTTTCATTCTAATATTTGGTCTCTGATCCCAGTTCGTGACGTGGAGCTCTGAAATCCCTTGGAATTTCCTGGCTGATAGGAGTGTCTTTTGTTCTAATGAAGCAATGCCTGGTGGGCTCCTGGATGGGGGCTGGTCACCAGAAAGACCAAGGCACGGTTAGAAGCTTGGAACTTTCAGCCCCACTCCTTACCTTCCGGGAAGGAGAGAGGGCCTGGAAATTGAATTAATGGTTGACCATGCCTACACGATGAAGTAACCTCTATAAAAATCCCAAAATTATGGGGTTCAGAGAACTTCCACGTTGGTGAGCACATCTACATACCAGGAGGGTGATGCACCCCAACTCCAGGGGGACAGAGGCTCCTGTGCTCAGGACCCTTCCAGATCTTGCCTTATGAACTTCTTCATCTGGCTGTTTACATGTATCCTTTATCACATCCTTTATTATATGATAAACTGGTCAATGTAAGTGTTTCCCTGAGTTCTGTGAGCTATTCTGGGAAACAATCGAATCCAAGCTTTGGGGGGAGTCATGGGAACCTCCAACGGTAACCAAGTTGGACACAAGTTGTGGATGACCTGGGGCCCTGCTAGTGATTGGCATCTGAAGTGGGGGGCAGTCTTGTGGGACTGAGCCCTTAACCTGTGGTGTCTGCACTAATTCTGGTTAGTGTCAGAATTGAATTGAACTGTAGGACATCCAGCTGGTGTCACAGAGAACTGCTTGGTGTGGGAAACCCCCCCCCCACATCTGGTATCAGAAGTGTTGTGAGTGTGGCAGTAGTGAGAGGGTAAAGGAGAAATGCACAGGAGGAGGGATGAGTTTCTCTTTACAGTCATGTTCTGGGAATCATCTACAAAGTCTTAACCTAGAGCCCATTCCACTAGCCTTTTCTTTTCTTTTCTTTTCTTTCTTTGCCACTAGCCTTAGTCAAAGAGCTTGTCAGTCCCTAATTCCCTGTATCAAGCCAGCCCATTTTTGCTTAAATATGACAGTAATAAACAATAAAATCTAAGTGGCTTACAACAACAAATATTGGTTTCTCACTCACACTGCATGTCCATCATGGGTCAGCCAAGAGCTATGATGTAACCTAAGATGATGGAAAAGCTATTACGGAAATATTCCTGCTTATCATTGACAGAAAGAAAAGAGAATAAGATGAAACACATATTGACTCTTGTAGCCTCTGCCAGGAAGGGACACTTATTATTTCTGCTCAGATTTCATTGGCCAAAGGAAATCACATGGCTACAGTTGAGTTCAAGAGAGCAGGAAACTACAACCTTCTTATAGGGAGGGAACTGTGATACAGTTCGTGAACAGTAATATAGCTTGCCGCAAAGGAAGTTTATTATCTCACATAGCAAGAATTCTGGAAGCAGAAACCGTATTCAACTGCAAGAGACATAAGCCAGAAACAACAGTGATGTGAGCAAGGTGATTTATTTCTCTCTCACATAACAGAACTCTGAAGCATGTAGTCCAAGGCTGGGGAAGGGGTCCCTTGATGTCATGAGAGACCAGGCTCCTACTGACTTACTGCTCTGCCATCCTTAGAATGTGGCTCTAATCCTCAAGGTCACAAAATGGCTGCAGGAGCCTCAGCCATCATGCCACATTCCAGGGGAAAAAGCAAGAGCAAAAGAAAAAGGCAGGGTTAACCACTTGGCAAGGTTAACCTACATTTCCCAGAGTCCTCCCCTTCCCTGTGTGCTTCTGGTTAGGGTGGGCCACGAAAGACATTCTAGTGGGAAGGTTGCTGGATGGATATTAGAGCAGCAGCCATTTTCTGGCTCACATTGGTTGTCACTTATTTGCCCACTCACCACTGATGAGTCAGCTCCTTTTAAAGAGACTTTTCAGGATCCCTTCCCAAAGACTTCTGCTTACTTCTGATTGGCCACTGCTATCTGCAAAAAGAAACTGGGAAATGTAGTCTTTTGGCTGAGTCTGCAACACTCTGAATACCGCCAGGGAAAATGATAGCCTGGAGGAATTTGTGGATATGGTGAGGAGGATGCTGAGCTTCTCCCAAGTCAAGGGATGGGAGCTCAAGCAATTTTAATTCAAATACAAGAAGAGAAGGTAATTCTTAAGACTGGAGTCTGCTGAGACCTCCAGGGGATAGCAACACTGGATCTCAGACTTGGAAAAGACACTCAGAAACGTCTCCACTAGTGCCCCAGGGCTCCCCAAAGGCTGTTATCTGCTGCCCAAACCCCTTCTAGCACGACACCTTTTTCTGCTGCTCAGTGTCTGAACTGAAGCCTCTTCCTCCACTCTTACATCAGGGGCGAGATTTCTTGCCAATAGCTAATGCAGTGGTTCTTCCCATGCAGCCAGGCTCCTGAGTACAATACTGACAAGGTTCTTGTTCTGGAAGAATTAAGGCCAAATCACAGTAACCAGAAGAAATCTGCTTTGCTCACATGAGACTAGATTGTGCTTTTCTCGGGGCATCGGGAGCGTCCTCCAAATGCTTGCTTCAGGCAGGGGTGCTGCTTCTGAAGAGGCTGGTGAGTGAATGAACTCCGGCTCCTGCTGGTGGGAGATTAAACAGGATTTGAAACGCCCTCTGAGTGGCTTTGTGATGTATCCACTTGGTGAGGTTAACCTACATTTCCCAGAGTCCTCCCCTTCCCCGTGTGCTTCTGGGTAGGGTGGGCCACGAGAGATGTTCTAGTGGGAGGGTTGCTGGGTGGAGATTAGAGCAACAGCCGTTTTGTGGCTCACACCAGTTGTCACTTATCTGCCCACTCGTCTCATTGGCGTCAGGCAACAACCGGGCCTGCAAATGTTCCAGCTTCCCCTGGATCCATCTTCAGCTTCTCCAACTCCTGGGCCAGGTGCGTGCTTAGCCCTGTGATCGGGACCCTCACTCCACTGGACACCCGCACCATCAAGGTCAAAGGTGACAAGAATGACGGGGTTCACTTCCTACACTGTTGGTGGGAATGTAAATTGGTGCAGCCTCTATGGAAAACAGTATGGAGATTCCTCAAAAAACTAAAAATAGAGCTGCCATATGATCCAGCAATCCCACTCCTGGGCATACACCTGAACAATACTATAATTTGAAAAGATACATGCACCCCAATGTTCATAGCAGCACTATTTACAATAGCCAAGACATGGAAGCAGCCTAAATGCCCATCGACAGATGAATGGATAAACAAGATGTGGTATATATACAATGGAGTATTACTCAACCATAAAGAAAAGTGAAATAATGCCATTTGCAGCAACATGGATGGACCTAGAGATTATCATACTAAGTGAAATAAGTCAGAAAGAGAAAGACACCATATGATATCACTTATATGTGGAATCTAAAATATGACTCAAATGAACTCATCTACAAAACAGAAATAGACTCACAGACATAGAGAACAGACTTGTGGTTGCCAAAGGGGAGGGGTTGGGGGAGGGAAGGTTGGGAGTTTGGGATTAGCAGATGCAAACTATTATATATAGACTGAATAAACAACAAAGTCCTACTGTATAGCACAGGGGACTATATTCAATACCCTGTGATACACCATAATGGAAAAGAATATGAAAAAGAATATATATATGTATAACTGAGTCACTTTGCTGTACAGCAGAAATTAACACAACTTTGTAAATCAACTATACTTTAATAAAATAAATTAAAAAAAAAAAGAATGATGGGGTTCAGTCCACCCTCGTGGCTTCCAGATTGTTTTTGCTCTCCCTGGCTTTACATCTGTCTGCCCTTCCTGACTTCTGGCCTGTGGATTTCAAGTTCCAGCATCAAGTACAGAGACAACAGCCTTACAGAGACAGCTGGAAAGGTCAAATCCCTGTAACAAATCGTGCGTGCGTGTGTGTGTGTGTGTGTGTGTGTGTGTGTGTGTGTGTATCAGTGGTTCTGCTTCGCTGATATAGAATTGGGTCTAAGAGTGGGCAGACTCTTAGAAGAACAGACTCTTAAGGATGAGTTTTGGTTTTTTCTGGAATTGGTTCTCTGATCTAATCAGATTTGAAGTCATTAATGACCCTGTTTCCAGAGGTAAAGGGGGCACTGATAATCCATAGCATGAAGTGGCAGAACAGTTATTCAGATCATTACCTGTAGCTTACTGAATCCGTTCTATAGGAGGGAAGCTTCTGGGTGACGCAGCATTTACTTCCATGAAACATTTCAGTAAAACGAAGGAGTGTGCTGGGTTGGTTGATTGTTTCTAACTGTGCTGGAAAACATGGGGGAAAGAAAATGATGAGCTCAGAGCTTCAAATTCCCAGTCAAGACCTGTATAAGAGACTCGAAAGCTTCTGTGACTACACTGAAAGAAACTTATTTCTCATGGTCACCGGGCCAAGAGTTCTGAAGACCAAGCTCAAAGTCCGATCCTGTGAGTGGCTGAATTACAACACAAACTGAATTTTCAGCCTCATGGGATCTTTTTTGTTAAAGTTTAGGGCATCGATTGGGAAGGACTAGGATCCTGAAAACTGGGATTAGGATGTATGATGAGATTCTAATAAGGCTGGGGACCTCAAACCCCTAAATTCTGCCATCTTCTTTGCCCAAAGCAGCAGCCTGCACCCCTGCTATAGTGGCCTCAGTTTCCCTGCAAGGCACTGCTGTTCCTCGTCAGAACCTACTCCCTTTTCTCGCTTCCAACACCTCTAACTAGACTCAAGTCTCAACAGAAACCAAAGGCTGAGGTACAAAACATGACCCATGGGCTTCCCTGGTGGCGCAGGGGTTGAGAGTCCGCCTGCCGATGCAGGGGACACGGGTTCATGCCCCGGTCCGGGAAGATCCCACATGCCGCGGAGCGGCTGGGCCCATGAGCCATGGCCGCTGAGCCTGCGCGTCCGGAGCCTGTGCTCCGCAGCGGGAGAGGCCACAACAGTGAGAGGCCCGCGTACTGCAAAAAAAAAAAAAAAAAAAAAAAAAAAATGACCCATGAGGAGGTGTGATGTAATACCAAAACAATTGCCAATTTCTGTTTGCCAATTTATATCAAGAGAAAACTGGGGCATATGTATGGAAATGGGTCTTAAGAGTGATGAATCAAGGTGGAAGAATACAAAGTGGGTCAGGTCAAATTTATTGACATTGGTCCACTAAACAGAGATTCTGGATTCAGTGGTTGAGGTAGAGGGGCTAAGGAATGGCTCTGACACTTTACTTGGTTATTTGACTGCTGTATGTTCCCAAAGGTGGCCTATCCTGGGTGGAAATGTCAGAACTTCCTTGGTAACCTGCGGAGCATGAGTCAGCAAACATTTTCTGTAAAAAGTCCAGATAGTACATTTTAGGTTTCACAGGCCAGTGTCCGTTGTGACTATTCAATTCTCCCGTCATAGCCGGAAGGCAGCCAAAGACCATCTGTAAATGGATGAGCGTGGCTGTGTTCCAATACAAGTTTATTTACGAACGCTGAAATTTGCAGTTCATATCATTTTTTTAAGTGGCACAGGATATTCTTCTTTTGATTTCAATTTCCATTAAAAATGTACAAACCCTTTTTAGCCTGTGGGTCATACCAAAACAGCCCTGAGGGCTAGATTTGGCTGCTGGGCTGCAGTTTGCTGACCCCTCCTTCACCAGGAGGGTCAGGGGGATGCAATTTTCACTGTAGCTATCAGAAATAAATTGACGAGGGAGAGTCTGAGCATCCTGCAAGAGCTCTGTGATGGTGCTTCTTTGTAGGTCAGAAATTGTAGTGGAAATAGCTACGATTAGTTGGAATCTCTAAATGCAATAGGCATGCAGGAACCCAGAGGTGGCAGGGATCCTGGTGGCACTCATATGCCAAAGATAAGATGGGCGTGGTTACCATAGTGAATAGTGAAGCCAAAACAGTAACGAGCATAGCGTGACTCACAGATCTTTAGCATTCACTAGTTTATCATGGCAGTAGATGGGAAGCCTATTGAAGTCTTGCTTGAACTGAATAAGTGAATGAGCTCTGGGTCTGGCGAATGCAAGCCTGACCAGAATGCTCAAAACAGAGAGTCATGGACCCTCAATCACTTCCCATGCTTGAGCCCTTGATTAAAGGAGAGGCCAGGTTCCTTGAGGAAGGACCCTGTTACACTGCCAAAAAAGTATGCTGTTAATCTTCCTCCCAGACTTCTCCAAAGAGACTTGTGGCCATTCACCCCGTGATTGTGCAAAAGGGAAAGGGAAATAGTCAGACTTTCCAACGATTACTGGACACAGCATCTGAACTGACTCTAATTCCTGGAATTCCAAAACATCACTGAGGTTCACTAGTCAGAGTAGGGCTATGGAGGTCAGGTGATCAATGGAGTTTTGGGGAAGTTCTGTCTCACAAAAGGCCTAATCGGCCCCTGAATACACCTCCTGGATATTTCTTTTCTTTTCTTTTCTTTTTTGTGGTACGCGGGCCTCTCACTGCTGCGGCCTCTCCCGTTGCGGAGCACAGGCTCCGGACGCGCAGGCTCAGCGGCCATGGCTCACGGGCCCAGCCGCTCCGCGGCATGTGGGATCCTCCCGGACCGGGGCAAGAACCCGTGTCCCCTGCATCGGCAGGCGGACTCTCAACCACTGCACCACCAGGGAAGCCCCTGGATATTTCTTCAATGCTGAAATGCATCATTGAAATAGACATCTTGAGCAACTAGAAGAATCCCAACATTGGTTCCCTGACCCATGGATGAGGGATTTTATCATAGGAAAAGCCAAGTAGGAGCCACTAGAACTCTCAATGCCACATTGTTGGAGGGATTGCAGAGATTGGTGTCACCATTAAGGACCTGAAAGATGCAGGGGTAGTGATTCCTACTGCAACCCCGTTCAAATTGCCTATTTGGCCAGTGAAGAAGATAAATGGGTCGTTGAAGAATGACAGTGACTCATCATAAACTTAATCAGGTGGTGACTCCAATTGCAGCTGCTGTTCCAAAAGGGGTTTTGTTGCTGGAGCCATCAACACATCTCCTGGGACCTGGAATGTAGTTATCGATCTGGAAAATGCTTTTAAATCTATATCTGTTAGTAAAGGACATCAGAAGAAGTTTCTTTTCAGCTGGCAAAGCCAGCAATACACCTTCCCTGTCCCCCCTCAGAGGTATATCAGTGCTTCAGCCCTGTGTCACAATATGGTCTGGATTAACCTTACCTTCCTTTTCCACAGGACCTCATGCTGCTCCCTTACGTTGATGATATTATGATGATTGGATCTGATGAGCGAGAAGTAGCAACCCCTTTAGACACATTTGTAAGACACTCGCATGCCAGAGGATGGGAAGCCAATCCCACCCACAAAAATTCAGGGGCCTGTCACCTCACTGAAAGTTCTTGGGGTCCAGTGATTTGAGGCATGTTGATGGGGAAGGAAGAGTTGCTGCACCCAACCCCTCCTAACATTCAGAGAGAGGCACAGACCTGGGGAGCCCCTTTGGATTTTGGAAACAACACATACCTCGTGTGCTGTGATTCATTTACTGAGCGACCTGAAAAGCTGCCAGTTTTGAGTGGGATCCAGAACAAGAGAAAGTTCTGCCACAGATTCAGGCTGATATGATGGTGCTTGATGTGTCAGTGGTAGATAGGGATGCTGTTGGAGACTATGGCAGCTCCCAGCTGGGGAATCACTGTGTAGACCTCTAGGATTTGGAAGAAAGTTATGTCATTCTTTGAAAATAATTACTCTACTTTTGAGAAATAGTTTTTGGCTTTCTACTGGGCTTTAGTAGAGACTGAACACTTGACCACGGGCACCAAGATACCATGCAATCTGAGCTACCCATCATTAACTGTGTGTTGTCTGACCCAACAAGCCATAACATTGGGCACGCACAGCAGAACTCCTTGGAAGTGGTTTATGCAAGACTGGGCTCTAGCAGGTCCTGAAGCACACGTAGTTTGCATGAGGAAGTTGCTCGGATGTCCAGATCCCTTATTCGTGATTCATTGTCTTCTGTCTCTCAGACAAGACCGATGGCTCATGGGGAGTTCCCTCTGACCAGCTGATTGAGGAAGAAAAAGCTCAGACCTGGTTTACATATAGTTCTGCAGGACACGCAGGCACCACCCACAACTGGACAGCCATATCACTATAGCCCCATTCTGGGACATCCCCGAAGGACTGGGGTAAAGGGAGATTTTCCCAGTGGACAGAAATTTGAGCAGTGCATCTGGTTGTCCACTTTGATTGGAAGGAGAGATGTCCAGAAACATGGCTCTGCATCAATTCACATGTTGGGACTAATGGTTCTCGGCTAGATGGTCAGAGACTGCTACAGAGTCTGGGGAAGAGGTATGTGGATAGATCTCTACAGAGTGGGAAGATGTGTCCCGTGTGAATGCTCAACAAAGAGTGACCTCAGAAAATAAAATTTTAGGAATAACCCACCCTGTGGGTTACTTTAGGGTAAGCCACTCTGTGGACACCAGTCAGCCACTTTCTCCAGTGACCCCTGTATTTGCCCAATAAGTTCATAAACAGTGTGGCCAAGGTGGCAGCGATGGAGGTTGTACACAGGCTCAGCAACAAGAGCTTCCACTCGCCGAGGCTGATCTGGCTCCTGCCACTGATACGTGCCCCATGTGCCAGCAGTGGAGACCAACACTGGATCCGTGCTATGGCACCATTCATTCCTCAAGAGGATCAACCAGGTGGACCATGGCTGATTGATTACATTGAACTCCTTCCTTCATGGAAAGAGCAACACTTTGTCCGTTGTTTTTTTTTTTTTTTTTTTTTGGTAACAGGTTTATTGTAATATAATTCACTTGTCATACAATTCACATCTTTAAAGTATACAAGTCAAGAATTTTTAGTATAACACTACTATATATAAAATAGATAACCAACAAGGACCTACTGGATAGCACAGGGAACTATACTCAATATTTAATAATAACCTATAAGGGAAAAGAATCTGAAAAAGAATATGTATATATATATATATATGTGTGTGTGTGTATATATATATGTACATAAATAAATAAATACATAAATACATATATATATATATCTGAATCACTGTGTTGTACACCTGAAACTAACACGACATTGGAAATCAACTATACTTCAATAAACTTTTTAAAAAAACAACAAAATAATAATTTTTAGTGTATTCACAGGTATGTACAACCACCACCACACTCAATTTTAGAACACTTTCATCACCCCCAAAAGAAACTTCAGGAGCATTCTTGGAAGATGATGGAGTACGAAACAGCAGGAATGTCTGTCTCCCCGTCTAGACAACATTGTACTGGCAGGATCTGTCTGATGGAACTAATTTGGAACTCTGGCTCACAACTACCAGGGGAAGTCTGGGATGGTAAATTGCAGTTAATTTTAGGTAAAAGCATGACTTTGTTGCTCTATTTGGAGATTAAGTATGGTTTAAGGAGATGTGTATGTGCAAGTTGACAAGGGGAGTACTGCGGTGGCTTTGTAATGGTGGCTTTATACCCACTTAGATTGAACTACATTTCCCCGAATTCCCTTTTCGGGATGCTTCCAATTATGCTGAGCTACAGGAGAGATTCTTCTTTTTCTTTTTAAAATTAATTTATTTTCGGCTGTGTTGGGTCTTCGTTGCTGCATGCGGGCTTTCTCTAGTTGTGGCGAGCGGGGGCTACTCTTGGTTGTGGTGCGCGGGCTTCTCATTGCGGTGGCTTCTCTTGTTGCGGAGCACGGGCTTCAGTAGTTGTGGCGCATGGGCTTAGTTGCTCCGCGGCATGTGGGATCTTCCCAGACCAGGCCTCCAACCCGTGTGCCCTGCATTGGCAGGCGGATTCTTAACCAGGAGAGATTCAGGGATGGGGGAAGTAGCAGCCATTTAGGAGCTCATAATGCTTTCTCTTTTCTGCTGGCTCACTTCACTAGTCCTGCCATTGCTCCACGTCCCCCCACCCACCACACACCAATCCTTCTTCAGCTTCTCCACTTCCTGGGCCAGGTGTGTTTAGCCCCATGGTGAAGAGCCCTGGCTCCTGCAGGACACCCACGCCACCAAGGTCATCAGAGGCAACAAGAACTGACAAGGGGTTCAGTCCAGCCTCATGGAGTCCAGCTTGGGCTCTGTGTTCCAGTTTACCCTTAACTCTCAACGATCTTACATCCATCTTCCCTTCCTGACTGCCTGCCCTGTGGACTTCAAGTTAGAGCATCAGACTCAGAGACAGCACCCTGACAGAGACTGTTTCACCAGCTCCCCAGATTACATAAGATCAAATCCAGGTACAAGTCCCTTCATAGCTATTTACCTATCTATAGATATATCCTAGTGGTTCTGCTTCTCTGATAAAATCCTGATATACTCACCAAATTCTTATTATTTCAGAACCAGAACCTGGAACGTGGGCATGACCCATTGGGAGTAGGAGAGCTGGCCAGAGGAGAGCTTCTATTAGCATCTGACGGAAGCCTTGATCCAAAAGGAAAAAAAAAAAAAAAAAAAAGGAGGTTCACAGGGAAGAGAGGAGGAATACCAGATTCAAAGTCTGGAAAGAGGGGACTGTAGGAGGAAGATTGAGAGATGAGGGAGTAAGAAAGAGAATCTTTCACTCCCGACACCTTCCTTTCCAAGAGGCAAGCCTGGGTGGCTCACTTTCCTTATATGGTTCAAGGAAGCAAGAAAGGTGGATAAATTGACACCCTTGAGCCCTCCAAGCAGATATCTATTTGACTGTAGGGGATATCTTTTGCTTCCCCCTGCCCAGTAACCATTCTCTCCTCTTTGGGTAAGAGAACCCATATTTTCCTTTGGGGAACACTTGCCCACATGTTCAGCTCCTAGAGTTTGGGGTGTGACCCCCTTTCCTAGATCCAGGAATGGGCATATGCACCGTGCCTAATAAATTGTACTCCTGGCCACTGTCATTGTTTCTGCGATGGGTGCATTGTTAAGCTGGGCCAATGAGACAATTCTGGAACCTTTGCTGTTATTTTGTCTTGGTTCCTCAGCTGATAGGATCTGATCCTGGAGTTGCTGGGGGCCTTTGTTTACCTCAGCAGGGAGGAATCAGCCTGAGAGTGAGGTCAACATGGAGGCAGATTGAGCAGCTAAAAGGGACAGAGACACACTTCTAATGTGGTCCCCTGAGCGCCTGGATCCAGCTATGCCTGAAGTCAAACACATCTGGACTTTTAAGTGTACCAATAAGTTCCATCTCCCTTGTTGCTGTTGTTTTTCTTTTGCTTAACTCTGTTTGAAAGTAGGGTTCTGATGTTTGTAGTAGAGTCCAAACTAATAAATTGACCCCTCAGTAAAAGAACTTGTGTGTATATGCCTCACATATGAGATGTTTGATTTGAGGGAAAAGTAGGGAGGCTGGAGATACCACCAACAATGGCAGCTAACTTTATTGAGCACTTATTATGTGCCAGGTGCCCTTTAAATACTACATATATTATCTCTTAAAATCCGAGAACAGCCCTATGAGGTGGCTACCACGATGGCCCGCATGTTTCAGATGAGGCACAGAGAACTTAGGCAGCCACCTCAAGGTTACATAGTAAGTAAGAAGCAACAGAGGGAAAGGGATGCCAACAACGTCTTGACAACAGCGACTGAGAGGACTCCTCAGGTGTGGAAATAGGGAAAGATCACATCCCCTGATTCCCCCGGTACAGGTTAGCCAAGAACAATGTCTTGCAAGGCAGAACTGAAGGAGTCCTGCCTCTGGCTGGTCAAGGAAGACCTTTTACATTTTGGGTGAAAAGCTGCCCCCTTATAATTGCCATCTGGCAGTCCTCATTCTGCCCTCTATGGTCACAGGTAAGTTGGCTCCAAGTCTCCCACACCAAGACCGGCTGATGCCGGAAGTAGTTTTCTCTCCATCATCAACCCCCGATTTCTTCACTGCTATTCTGGCTGCCCTCAACGGATATTGCAGGTGTGGGCTGATGAGCTACCACACTTAATCACCTCCCGACATCACCTCAAAGCTCACCTTAGGCTAAAAGAAAAACCATAAAAGCTCCTCACTTCATTACTCTTAAGTAAACTCAGTTTCAGCCTTTCTCCATTGTGCCAGCAAAGTGTTGAGCTCTCCAGGGCTGCTTTTTGCTCATGATGGTCACATCTGACCTTCCAGAGGTTTATTTTAAAATGCAAGTCATCCTCATTAACAAAAGGCGCATCAGGAAGACCTGGAAACGTCTTCCCTGCCCTGAAGCAGCGTGCAATCCGCACCATAAATCTAGTTCACAGAATCTGATGGAAGAAGGTATAAAACAGGGCATTTACAAGAACATCTTCCATGCAACATGGGAGTAACCTTGTGTGATTTCCTCTCGGGATAAATACCAAATGCCCTACCCTGCCACCAGCCCAGCTTGGCTTGGCTGCCCACACCTCCAGACCCATCTCCCCATATCTCTCACTGTCCCACGTGCTCTCTGCTCCAGCCAGATTGCTCAGAGTCACCATTCTCTCTCTTGACACAGGACTTTCACACATGCTATTCTTGCTCCCTGAAATACTTTCCCTTGCATTCTTTGTCTAGTTAAATCCTGCCATCCTTCAAGCCTCTGATCAAATTTCATGTCTCCAGGGAAGCTTTCTTGGAGCCCCCTTTTATATTATATGCTCTCGTGGATTCCTATAGCATCCATAGCATTTATCAAGTTTATTTTATTTTTGTGGTTATTTCCGTAAACTATGCTCCTCACCCCACCCTCCTTAGAACATAAGCTCTGTCCAGGCAGGGACCAGGTCTTGGTCACTGCTGACCACCAATGTGCTCATGAATGTTTAACAACAGCCTCTGGGGCAAGGTGGGGTGGCAGCGAAGGGGTTGTGAGTACTGATTGATAGCATTTGCTGATTTCCATGGTGTAAATCTCCCACCATGGACAATTTCAAGCCACCAATGTGATTTCAACCAAAATTCCTGAAAAATTTAACAATAGGCTCTTGCCACCTGGTAGGAGCGGGCTCCAGCACACCACTGCAGTCGACACCCCAGCACCCAGCACAGATTTATTGAATGAGTAAATGAATTAATGAAATCAGTCCCACAGAATTAGCTTCCCCTATCTGTGCCTATCCATGCACGCTCTCCATCAGTGTGATTTTTTAAAAAGCAAACTATGGTGTTTTCATCAAGTACAATGTATTCAGTATAAAATGAACTTATATACAAAATAGAAACAGACCGACAGGCATAGAAAACAAACTTATGGTTACCAAAGGGGAAAGGTGGAGACGGATAAATTAGGAGCTTGGGATTAACATATATACACTACTATATATAAGATAGATAACCAACAAGGACCTACTCTATAGCACAGGGAACTCTACCCAATATTTTGTAATAACCTATAAGAATCAAAAAAATAGATATATATGTTATGTGTAGCTGAATCACTTTGCTGTACACCTGAAACTAACACAACATTGTAAATCAACTATATTTCAATAAAAAATAAAATAAAATACAAAAAATATATTCAGTATAACGGAATATTCTTTGGGTCCAGCCCTCCCACTTTTTCCTGGTGTTAAATCATCCTTTCTTGCGTGTACTAGAGCTTTGCAAACTGTGGGTAGTGACTTAATAGTGGCTCACGAGATCCATTTAGAAGGTCATGACAAGCATTTTTATAAAAATGAAATCAAGGAGAAGAGAAGAGAAATTTTAAAGTATCAGTGTTTGTCTCAGGCTGTCAGGAAGTGTTGTTTTGGGAAACTTTTTGTTGTAATCCTGTGTTCCTCCTGAGTTATGACGTAAAGTGAGTTTCTTAGAGTCAAGAAAGTTTGAAAGTCACTGTGGTTGACAGCAATTTTTTAAATTAATAACTTTGTTTTTTAGAGCAATGTTTAGGTTCACAGCAAAATTGAATAGAAAGTACAGGAAGTTCTCATATACTCCATCTTCCCACACAGGTACAACCTCCCCATTCATTATCAGCATCTCCCACCAGAGGGGTCTTTTTGTTAACAATCGATGAATCTACACTGACATATCATAATCACCCAAAGTCCATGGTTTACATTACGGTTCACCCTTGGTGTTGTACATTTTGTGGGTTTGGGCAAATGTATAATGACGTGTATCCATTATTGTAGTATCATTCAAAATAGTTTCACTGCCCTAAAAATCCTCTATGCTGTGTCTATTCATCCCTCCCTCAGTCCTCACCCCTGACTGATCTTTTTACTGTCTCTGTAGTGTACCTTTTCCAAATGTCGTAGGGTTGGGATCATACAGTATGTAACCTTTTCAGATTGGCTTCTTTCACTTAGAAATATGCATTTAAGTTTCTTCCTTGCCGTTTCATGGCTTGACAGCTCATTTCCTTTCAGTGCTGCATAATATTCCATTGTCTGCATGTCCCACGGTTTGTTAATCCATTCATCTACTGAAGGTCATCTGGGTTGCTTCCAAGTTTTGGCAGTTATGAATAAAGCTGCTATAAACATCTGTGTACAGGATTTTGTGTGGACATAAGTTTTCAGCTTCTTTGGGTAAATACCAGGGAGTGCAGTTGCTGGATTGTATGGTAGAGTATGTTTAGTTTTATAAGATATTGCCAAAGCTGTCTTAAAAAATGGCTGTTCCATTTTGCATTCCCACCAGCAATAAATGAGAGTTCCTGTGGCTCCACATCCTCACCTGTATATGGTGATGTCAGTGTTTTGGATTTTGGCCATTCTGAGAGGTGTGTAGTAGTATCTCACTGTTGTTTTAATTTGCATTTCCTTAATGACATGTGACATGGAGCATCTTTTCATATGCTTACTTGCTGTCTGTATATCTTCTTTGGTGAGGTGTCTGTTCAGGTCTTTCGCCCATTTCAAAATCAGATAGCAATGCATTTTCGTTTGGTAGTTTTGTTTGTTTTCCATGTCTTTACTTGCAAATTTTTTTTCAAAAGTAAGGACACTATATCAGACTTCACATTTTTGTTGCATGCGTTAACAGTTTGTGAAAAAACAAACAAACAAACCACCAACGTCTTAAAAAAAAAACAAACCTGGCCTTCCCAAGTACTTGTCTCCCATCCCCCAGGGACCTAAGGGTTAAGACCACTAAGCCCTGAGAGACTGAGAGAGAGAGAGAGAGAGAGAGAATGTCTTGGAGGCCATGGAACTTCCTGTTCCGCTCCCCCACCTCACCCCTACTCCCCCTGGCGGTGAGCGAGAGCCTTTTCAATTCAGTGGCCCTCACCTGCTGACAGCATGGGCAGGGCAGGGGCTGATACTTGCTGCCCCCATCCTCCCTACATGCAGGGGACAGCCCCTAGCTGGCCCTTGAAAGCTGAAAGGGGAGGAGGGTTGGAGGTGCAGGCCATTGCTGAAGTCACATGTCCCGCCAAGAAACCTTTCTCCAGATTATAGGTGGCTGAACAAATTACATCATCCATCACTTCCCATTTACTGCCTGAAACGCTGCACTAACTTTTATCTGCATGAGCTCATTAACCTGCACAGCCGTGTGTGTGTGTGTGTGTGTGTGTGTGTGTGTGTGTGTGTGGTGGGGAGTGGAGGAGCGTGGTGATGCTGCAGTGAGCTCCACTTTTACAATGAGAGAAATGGTCCCAGTGGGACTTCCCTGGTGGTTCAGAAGTTAGGACTCCGCGCTTCCACTGCAGGGGGTGCGGGTTCGATCCCTGGTGAGGGAACTAAGATCCTGTATGTCGCGTGGTGCAGCCGAAAGTTTAAAAGAAAAAAAAAAAAGATATGGTCCCAGTGTGAGGAGGTCACTTGAACAGGGTCACACGGCCAGGAAGCTCCAGTCATGGCTGGAATGTGTGCCCGACTCCCTCCCAAAGACTTCACAACAAGCCTGGGCTGGTAATAATAATATTGCTGAGGCTGACCTTATGGGGCACCTACTATGTGCCAGGCTGCATGTGCTCTGTGCGCCTTAGATAGGTTGTCAGAGGTCGTGTCTATTGCTATGCCCATTTTACAGAGGAGGAAACTGAGGTACAGAGAAGGCACTAGCACACTGGGAAGAACAGGCAGGAGCACAGGGGTGTTTGTCCCCGGCACTGAGGGGCTCTGAGCTGCTGGATCCTGAGCCCTTTGAGCACCTACTCTGTACCAGGGTTTGTGCTGGGCACTGGCGTGACAGCTGGGACTGCGACAGGCTCACAAAAGTTTCCAAGAAAGGAGGTAAAGCAGGGTGGTGTGATTGGGAAGGGGCTGCTGGGGGCGGGGGGGGGGAGTGGTGATTCAGTTGGGGTGGTCCAGATGGGCGGCTCTTAGGAGGGCACACGTGGCTGAGACCTGAGGTCTAAGAAGGAGATAGCCTCCCAAAGCTCTTGGGGAAGGGTGTTCCAGGCAGTGGGACAGCAAGCACAAAGGACTGGAGGTGGGAGCAAACTTGGTCTGTTTGAGGAACAAAAAAGAGGAAGTGAGGATGCTGTGGGAGAGGGAGAGAGGGAGGAGAGGGGAAGCTTTGCACTGGGAGAGGGTTTCAGGGTAGCCCCAGGAGCCTCGGGAGTGGAGAGAGGGATGTGGGACGTCATCTCCAAGGTAGGGTCCACTGTCCATCCCTCCTCTTGGCTCCTGGGGTGTCTAAACACCCCTTCGCCTCCTCCTCTCAGGCAACGTCTGCACACTCCACTTCCCCTCAAGGTCTATCCCGGTCCAACCCCAGCTCCCTCATTATTACGAGGGCCCATGGGTTCCTTCTGAGCAGGAAGCTGTGCTTTCATATATAGTCCCCATCTGTAGGCATCCATCCATCCATCCATCCATTAATTCATGTACTTATCCACCAAACGTTGATTTGCCTCAGGTCTTTTGCCCTTTTAGGCCTCTTCCCCTGGAACACTGTCTTTTATCCCTCAGGGTTCTGCTTCCAACATCGCCTTTTCCAACATGCCATCCCTGACTACCTCCAGCTAATTTAGCCCCTTATTGGCCTGTTGGCAACTTTACTGCTCTTCATGACAAAATAGGATGGGTTGGTACCCCCAAGGGCTGGCTCTCTCTACATAAGAGATATATTAGCCTCGTGGGCATTAATTTCCCCTCCTCATTTTCTTTTGGGAACCATCCTTTCCTTCTCTTTGTGTGATCTGGTTGGGGCCATCACTGTTCCCCAGCTTCAGGAATGAGCACATCATCCAAGTTAAGCCAATGAGAGACAGCTGCAGGGCTTTTGCCAGAAGTGCTCAGAAAACTGAGTTTACGTTCTGCCATGGTTACTTATCTGGTAGGCTGTAAGGCTGCAGGTGCTGGGGGAGGAAAGGACCTGCTTGAAAATGAAATCAATATTGAAGAAAGCGGAGGTGAGAGAGGCACAGTCCTGAGTGTGAGCACCTGGATTCAGCCATACCTGAAATCCATTTCCTCCTGGAGTTCTCCATTCTAAGAATCAATACGTTCTCTTTGTGCTTAATCTCGTTTGGATTTCGGTCACCTGCAATAGAAAGTCTGGTTGATAATAAAGCCTCAAAGATATGCAGACAGGCTAGCTTAGGTACTTTCCCCTTGAGGGATGTGGGCAGGTGCTTCCTTCACTCTTAAGCCACTCCCTCTTTAGAAGCTCCTATTTTATGAGGCTTGAGTGTTTGAGGTTCGTTCAACCTGAGAGAGAAAAGAAGAATCAAAGTGGCAGGCCAGAGGTGGGGTGACTCTAGAAGCAAGCATGAAACCAGCAGCAGGAACTAGGAATCTTCATTACTAATAAGCAAATCCATTGTCTTCCTTCTTTTTTAAAAAAAATTATTTATTTTTGGCTGTACTGAGTCTTTGTTGCTGCGCGCGGGCTTTCTGTAGTTGCAGCAAGCGAGGGCTACTCTTCGTTGCGGTGCGCGGGCTTCTCATTGCAGTGGCTTCTCTTGTTGCGGAGCACAGGCTCTAGGCACGCGGGCTTCAGTAGTTGTGGCTCGCGGGCTCTAGAGCGCAGGCTTCAGTAGTTGTGACGCATGGGCTTAGTTGCTCCGTGGCATGTGGGATCTTCCCGGACCAGTGCTCGATCCCATGTCCCCTGCGTTGGCAGGCAGATTCTTAACCACTGTGCCACCAGGGCAGTCCCTTCCTTCTTCTTTGTAGAGAGAACCCTGATTTTATTTGCTTGTTTATTAGCCCTGTCCATGTGTTCAGAAAAAGTGGTCTAAGCCGGTCACAGCTCTCCAGCCTTTCTGTTAGTGATTAGTTCTGAAAGGGGCTGTGACACACTATTGGCCAAGATAATGTGAGGGGAAGTCAGTTGGGGAGTGGGTAGCGGGAGGTTTCTGGGGTAAACATTTTTCTTTAAAAAGTAGTGCACGGGAAAGAAACTTCCGTCTTCTGCCTCGCACAGAAAGTGGGGCAATGTGAGGAGGCATTAATTGCCTTGGAATTTGATTCTTTTAGACTCTTAGTCTAAAGCAAAATCATAAGAGAGTCTATGTTTCGTTTTCCCCTCCACCCATGTGAGAGAAGAGTGGGTGGTAATAACATTCTTCTGGTTTAACAAAGAAAAAGCTCATAAATATTTCTTTTTCAGAATCTACATGCCAATTTAAGTATTATTCCCAGGACAATAAATTATTAAGTAGGACAAGAAATCAGAATTACAGATTTTGGAAAGTTAAAATTTTCTTTCATGGGATGTTCTAATCACCTCTGAAGCCCCTATGGCCTACAAAGAATATTTGTATGAGGGGTTTAATGATGCTGAGGAGTGTCTGATTTTCTGAAGCTGCAAAGAAAGATCCTTTTTCCACTTATCTTTCTGTAATTTTTTTTCACTGGCACTTAGAAGAGCCAACAGCCTCAAAGCCAAGGTCAAGAATTCTTGGTTGGTACCAAGAGCAAAATCAGAGAGGCTAAATGCTGAAAATATGGGGGGAAAGTGGGTGGAGTAGGATTTTAGCAAAAAGAAGTGTAAAGTTGTAATGTTTTGTATCTTTAGGAAATGAAGGCTGGAACAGTGGCAGCCATGTTGCCACCTTGAGGGACGACACTGCCAACATGCCAGGGAATCTTAGTCCATGAGGATACCATTCAACTGAGGCACTGACCTCTGTAGAGCCTCCCTACCTTGGTGGAACTAGTTGTTTTGTCAAATAATAAAGGCTTTTATTTTTAAGGTGTTTGGAATTTGTTCTTCCCTTACTTCAGCCAATAACATCTGATGCAGAACATCCAGGATAAGTGATGCACACGAGATGGCACAGGAACTTAAACAGTATAGCTCATTCAGCACTCAGACCACCGCCTTCAGCAGAATGGTCCTGGCTGTCAACACTGAGAGACCCTCATCCTCTTCAGTCCCGGGCACTGCTGGCATCATGGAGTTGACTATGGTCCCATATTCTGTAGAAGGGAACAGTGAGTTTTTTTCAGCTCTAGCTACTAACCCACAAAATTGAATTAAGATCACTCCCAGAACATACATGTATCCACCTTGAGAATTTAATGGTAAATGTATAGAAATATTAGAACCATGATTGCTTTGGGGGCTGGAAACTTTATGGGAACTTTAAAAGGGAACTTTATGGGATGATGGAAGCGTTCTTTATCTTAATTGGGGTGTGTACTGCACAGTATATGAACTAGTCAAAACTCTGCAAACATGTTTAAAATGTGTGCATTTCACTGTGTGCAAATTTTACCTCATTTTTGAACTGTAAACATTGAACTCTAGTTAGTGACATGAATGCTAAAGTGTTTAAGGGTTAAGAGTACTGATGTCCGGGGACTTCCCTGGTGGTTCAGTGTTCCACTGCAGGGGGCACAGGTTCCATCTCTGGTGGGGGAACTAAGATCCCACATGCATGGTGGGCCAAAAAAAAGAGTACTGGTATCTGCTTTCAAATACTTCATTATAACATTTAAAAATCCATCAAAGAAGCCATATGGATTGATGAATCGATAGAGGGAAAGACAGGTATACGATAAGGCAAATACGGAGGAATGTTAACAATTGTAGAATCTAGATGAGGCGCATATGCGTGTTATGGTAAAATGCATTTAACTTTTCCAAACTTTTTTTTGAAAGTTCTCACAATTAAATGTTGGGGAAAAAGTAAAAGCCTAGGCAATTAGTTCCACTGCTGTGGCAGATACCTAAAGTAACGGCGGCTCAAATCAGGCCGAATTCTGGATCTTTCTTGGTGACGGCCCAGTTGGCCCTTTTGTCCTGCTGCAGTGTCACCCACGGATGCTGTCCTCAACGGCTAAGGACTGCCATGCCCACATTCCAGGTCAAGGGCGAGAAAAGGTAAGAAGAAACGGAGATCTTTGTTACTGAGAGAAAGCTAACTAATAGAGAAACCAAAAATGACGAAGATGTTCTAAGGACGTCACGTGAATGACTTCATTCGCTCCTCAAGCAAACTTACGAGGTACAGTTATTATTCTCATCTACGGATGTGGAAACTGAAGCCCCGGGAGGTTGAGTGGTATCATTACATCAGAAGAGGGTGGTAGGAATCTAATCCTCATCTTCCAGGGCAGGAAGTCGACAGAGAATGGCTTTGTGGGTAACACTGATGAATCAAAAGCCAGAGGCGTAAACATCTTGTTAAGAGACGTGGAAACTGTGACAGAGGAGGAACAGCAGAAGCCGTGACTACCGCTCGCTCGCCCGCCTCTGGAGGGAGGAAGCGGTGGAGGGGGAAGCCCCGGGGTGGGGGCGGGGTAGGGTGAGGGGACAGGGCACTGCCACAGAGGCCGTCGGGAAATGAGGCCCGGAAGCTATGATTCTCAGAATCTGGCAGCCTCCGCTCATGCGATCCCAAGTGTCTGCACCTCTCATTCGTGTGAGCGTCCACACGCCACTGATGGTATCTGGGAAGAGGGGGTGACAAAACGAGAGCCGATGATGGAGTTTTGGAGGTCCGCATTGGAGGCTGGACAGCCTGACAGCAGGGAAGGCCCAGCCTGGAAGCATGTGGCCAGGAGTAGTCCACGTGGGCAAACCCCCAGGGCTTCGTCCGGTGTCCTGCCCAAGCTCTCCAAAGCCCGGGTTGAATAACAATGGCGTCAGCTACCACAGCAAACACTGATGAAGTGCGTGTTGGGCCAGGCACTGCTCTAAGCACTATACACATAACAGTGCCTTTGATCCTTCCAACAATAAGGATGGGGGGGAAACTGAGGCACGGAGCAGCACTTCCCCGCACCCCCCTGAAGAGCCATCACACTGGGGGCCACAAATGATCACTGCAGAGTAAGAATAAACCAAACGTCAGCTTCATTCAAAGCTGGACACTTGGGCTTCCCTGGTGGCGCGGTGGTTGAGAGTCCGCCTGCCGATGCAGGGGACGCGGGTTCGTGCCCCGGTCCGGGAAGATCCCACATGCCGCGGAGCAGCTGGACCCGTGAGCCATGGCCGCTGAGCCTGCGCGTCCGGAGCCTGTGCTCCGCAACGGGAGAGGCCACAACAGTGAGAGGCCCGTGTAACGCAAAAAAAAAAAAAAAAACAAAAAAAAAACTGGACACTTTCTTGATTCATTTCTGGTGCCGTCCCTTGAATATCAGCCACAGTGACGGGATCATCGGCTGGGGCAAGTGCTGAGAGCGTCAGTGGCAGGAGGGTGGCAAATCCTAAATGCACCAGGAGACGCAGCCTGGGGGAACCACTTGGCATTCTAGCTGATGTGGGTGGATTACTCACCTGATCTGTGAAATGGGGCTACAAATAGCATTTATTAGAGAGTCGGCTGAGGCTGGTGAGTTTCTGTCTGTGGAGGGCTGAGGGCACACCTGATCTCTCTCTCTAATGCTACCTACTGTGTTATGATGATTGCCTTGATAAAAGGACATAAAGAAGAAAGGAAAACATTTTAATCTCGAAGAGGAAGGGAGAGTGTGGGGAGGAAGGGGTGGGTGAGGAAAGAAACAAGTGTGAGGTGCTACAGTGTTTCAAAGATTCCCAGGGACAACTGAGGAAAGAGTTTTGTCCTCAGAGGACTTGTTGGCAGGGTCCCGACCAGGCAGCCAAGGCGGTTTTCTGGGTGGGTTGAGTCCTTCTAGATTCCATTCCCAGCCCTGCCACGTCCCACCTATGAAGGATGAGAGAGACTCGGTTTCCCCAGGACCACAGGTGGTCACGAGAATATGAGCGCCCACGTGGCGAAGTGCCCTCGCTGTCTTTGCTAAGGGACGGGTGGCCTCACCTGGATTCTGCTCCTGGGATGTTACTACACTTACCCAGTTCTCAGTCGGCAAAATCAAAAGGCTATAAATAGTTTCTGATAAATGCATTCAATATGACTTGGCATCTTGGCCAGCCTCCATGTCAGGGCAGTCGGTGGGCAAGTGTTGTTTTGCAGAGGTCTAACGGGTGTCAAAGTCATGGGCTCCGACCCCCAGCTGCCCCGTGACACCAGGTGTTGTCCCTCCTACCCCACGCCCACCTCGGGACTGCCTCACATGGCCTCTCTTGGCCACCGCCTGTTTGTCCGGACTCAGTCCTCTGGCCCAGCCTGCATTAGGTCAGTCTGTTCACACGTGGGTTCTGGGAAGGCTGTGCCAGGCGGCGGGTGGAGGGGAGAGGAGGGAGGGGCAGACCCAGCTGGTGAGCGCTGGGCTGTCCTGGGGCCTCCCTCCATCTCACTACATCAAGTTCTCAGAGGCTGACCTCACCCCTGGCTCAGGAGTGGGACCCTAAAGGCAGCAGATACAGATTCTGGACCCTATTCTCTGGATTCAAGTTTCAGTTGCCCCACATGTGACCTTAGGGTTCTCTATCTTTTTAGTGCCTCAATTTCCCCATCTGTAAAATGGAAATAATAACAGTGCCTACCCCATACGGTTGCTGGAAGGATTACATGGATATTATTATTATTATTATTATATTCTGATGTTCCAGACAGTGTCAGAGTGCCTGCTGTGAATAGCGTTTGCTGTTATTACTACTTTCCCACCAGACTAGGTAAGTAGTTAAGAGCAAAAACTCTGGAGCCAACCTGGTTGGGTTCAGCTCCCAGCCCCACCACTTATTACCTATGTATCCTTAGACATGGATCTTAACCTCTCTGTGCCTCAGTTCCTTCATCAGTAAAATGGGGATGATGATAGGGTGTTGTGAGGAGTGATAAGTTAATACTTGCTAAGTGCTTAGAACAGCACCTGGCACACAGCGAGTGCTTCACTGCTGCTATTGTTACAGGAGGTCTGCTCTCTTTCCATCGAGGTTGCTAAGCTGCTGTGATGTGATTCTGGAGTGGCCCTCATCTATTCTTGGGAAGCATTGCTTGAGGATTAAGGCAGCACAGAAAAAGGTGGAATAGAGAGATGAAGGAAGACAATATTGGAGTACGTCTTTGGAGCACCTGGATCTAACTGTGCCTGAAGCAGGACCTACCTGCTAGACTTCTTATTCCAAGAACCAATAAGTTCCTTCTTAGCTTAAACCACTTTGCTTGGATTTCTTTTACTTGCAGTTAAATGTGTTCTAATACAGAAAGCTATTGAAGGGCTCAAATAACAGATAGGGAAGATATTAGAGGAGGTGGAGAAGCTAAAGAAAGGACAGAAGTGATACACCTTGAGAAGAGAAGGCTATGTGGAAGCAGTCATCCTGGGTTAGAATCCCAGCTGTGTTACTTACTGCCCTTGGTAAAGTGATTACATAATGGTTGTAATACTTCACTCCTTTATATATACATACTTACAATGTGACTTTGTCACGCTTCCCATCAGGAGATGTAGTCTATTCTCCCACCCCTTGAATCTGGGCTGACCTTGTAACTTGTTTTGGCCAATAGAACATGGTGAAAGTAATGCTGTGCTAGTTCTAAGGTTAGGCTTCAAAAAGCCTTCCAGCTCCTGCTTGCTCTCTTGGACTCTTGCCATGACCTTATGAACATGTCCGGGCTAACCTGCTGGAAGATAAGAGACTGGAGGTTCCCCAACCAAATGCCATTTATCCCCCCTGAAGCAGAGCCATCTACCCACCCAGAGCTGACCACAGATGCATGAATGAGTCCAGCCAAGACCCGAAGAACTACCCAGCTGAGCCCAGCCTATACTACCAACCTACAGACTGAAGAGAGAAATAAATAATTGCTGTATTAACCTACTGAGTTTTGGGTGGTTTCTTACGTAGCAGTAGATAACTGATATCTTGCCCAGGGGCCTCCCCCAAACCTGACCTTCAGGTCACATGGCAAGCCAAGGCCACCCTGTCCCAGTCCCTGGTCATGTGCTAGTTCTGAGCCTGGACCTCAAGAGGCCCTGTGGCTTCTATTCACTTTCTTGGACCCCTGCCACCACCTTGTAGACAAGCCTGGGCTGGCCTGCTGGAGAATGAGAGACCACGTGGAGGACAGCCCAGTTTCCCCAGCTAATGGCACCTGGTCCAGCCTACAGACAGCCACCCCCCAAACATGTGAGAAAGCTCAGCCAAGATCAGCAGAGCCAACCCCAGCCCACTGATGATCAGAGAAGCATGAACGATCGATCCCATCTGAGACAAGAAGTACTACTCAGTTAGTTTGTAGACTTGTAAGCAATAATGAATGCTTACTATTTTCAGTCTCTGATTTGGGGTATGTTTTGTTTTGCAGCTGTAACTGATACACGAACTTTGTATCCGTGGGCAAGTGAATTCACCTCTCTGGCCCTTGGTTTCCTCCCGTGAAAAACAGAGCTACCATGACACGCCTATTAAAATGGCCAAAACCCAGAACATTGAACCATTGTGTAAACTATGGATTTTGGGTGGTTATGATGTGTCAACGTAGGTTCATCATTTGTAACAGATGGACCCCTCTGGTGGAAGATGCTGATAATGGGGGAGGCCATGCATGTGTGGGGCAGGGGTATATGGGAAATCTCTGTACTTTCCCCTCAGTTTTGCTGTGAACCTAAAACTGCTCTAAAAATTGTCTTTTCAAAATTATAATATGGAAAGGAAAAGGTAGAAGAAGATGGCTAAAGATGGAATATGGGGCATGTTGTGTCTTACACTGCACTTGGAGGTGTGGGGAAGAGGTGGCATTTCTCCTGCTAGGTGATGAAAGCTTCTCATTGTCCAGTTGGCTACATGGAGAGTGGCTGCTACTCCCTGCTCCAACCTGTGGGCTGCCCCCAGCCCTACCTGCAAGGAGCTCTACCTTGTCAGAATTACCTTTTTCATGAATGTCAGATCATGTCCCTCCACTGCTCAAAAGCCTCCCATGGCTCCCATCTCACTTCAAATAAAGTCCAAAGCCCTCACCTTGGCTCACAGGGCCCTACACAATCTGGCCCCTGGCTACCTCCTTGGTAGTCCTCCATCCACTGCAGACACCCACCTAGAGCCCTTATAAATGCTACCTCTGCCTGGAATTGCTTATGGTAGGCTAAATAGTGGCCCCCCAAAGAGGGTCACTCCTGATCCCCAGAACCTGTGAATGCGTTGCCTGACATGGTGGGAGGGACTTTGCAGGTGTGACTAAGGTAAGGATCTCGAGATGGGGAGATTAATTTGGATTTTTGGGTGGGCCCAATATAATCACAAGGGTCCTTCCAAGAGGGAAGCAGGAGAGTCAGAGAGAGAGAGAGAGAGAGAGAGAGAGAGAGAGAGAGAGAGAGAGA
>NW_021703766.1:42366380-42461380 GCF_005190385.1 Monodon monoceros
AGAGAGAGAGAGAGAGAGAGAGAGAGAGAGAGAGAGAGAGAGAGAGACATCTGAAAATACAGTGTTGCTGGCTTTAAGCAAAAGGATTCTCCGCTTCAAGCCTCTGGAGGAATCCAGTTGCTGACACCTTGATTTTAGCCAAATAAGACCCATTTTGGACTTCTGACCTTCAGAACTGTAAGATTATAAATGTGTGTTGTTTTAAGCCATTAAGTCTGTGGTAATTCATTACAGCAGCTATAGGACACTAATACACCCTTCCTCCAGATCCCTACTTGCCCAGTTTTTTGTTATTCGGGCTCATCTGAAATGTCATCTCTTCAGAGAAGCTGTCCTTGGCCACTCCAGCTAGCAAATATTTGTTGAATGAATAATCAAAAATGGAAATATACACTTGATCCGAATCAAGGTTGAAGCAAGACCTCACAAACTAACAGCCATGGGCTGAATTCAGCCTGCAGGTATGTCTCATTTGGCTGGCACTGTGTTTGAAAACATTTTTGAGCCAACATTCATAAATTGGATAGTTTCACTCAAACATCTCAATCTCTAGAATCTCATGGAACTTTCAGAAGTACCAGGCCCGTCAATCTGGGGTAAGAACCCCTACATCGCAGCAGCCTCCCAAGGCCTTTTCCCTGACTTATGTTTCCTGCGTGGCTCATGGGGGCCACTGAGTTAGCAACGTTGGTGTCTCAGTTAAGGATTCCCTACAAAGCAAATATGAAAATAGAACATATCAATGAGGAGATAGAAGATCCTATAAAGAACAACCAGATGGAAATGTTAGGACTAAAATATACAATAACCAAAGTAAAAGGCTTGCTGGATGGACTGAACAGCAGAATGGCTATGACAGAGGAAGAAGTCTGTGAACTTGAAGACAGATCAGTAAATATTCTCCAACCTGAACAGCAGAAAACATTGGAGGAAAATTAACCAAGTCTCAGGGACCTGTGAGACAACAGCAGCTCTAAATTCATGTCTTTGGAGTCCCAGGAGAGGGGAGGGAATGTGGGGCTGAAAAAATATTTGAAGAATATTTTCTCGGGAAGCAGAGGTAAGAGACAGTGAGGCGGGGCAGGGGTTAAGCTGATAAAAGGTGCCCTAATGAGCTGGTTGTAGCTGTGCACACTGGGATCACTGGGGACCCTCCTAGAGAGGGTGTGGATATGTGCCTCTGAGTTGTACCGTCAAGGGCTGGGGAAGCTGGATGTCTACCCTCCCACTCCCACCCTTGATGAATATGGATTTCTCCTGGGAGTCCTGACGGCCTGGCTATCAGCCTGCCCCACACCTGGCTCAGCAGGCTTCTCAGGGGAGTTAGGAAGTCACTGGTGCCTCCAGGAGCCATCCGTGTGAGGGACTTCATGGTGGACTGGGGCGTATGGCTGGGTGTTACCAGTTGCCTATCACTGCATAAAAAATTGCCATACATTTAGTAGCTTAAACAGCACACATTTACGATCCCCTAGTTTCTGTGGGTCAGGAGTCCAGACGTGGCTTGGCTGAGTCCTCTACCCAGGGTTTACAAGGCTGCAGTCCAGGTGTTGGTCAGGCCGTGTTCTCATCCAGAGGCTCAACTGGAGAAGAATCTGCTTCCAAACTCATTCGAGTTGTCGGCAGAATTCATTCCCTTGCGACTGTGTGATAGAGGCTGTCACCCTCAAAGGGTGAACACTTGCATCTCCCGGAGGCTGCCCACAGCTCCCTGCCAAGCGGGTTTCCTCGACACAGCTGCCTACTTCATCAGGCCAGCAAGCCTCTCCTGCTCTAGCTGGCTGAGACAGAGTCTTAGGTAATGTAACCTAACAGAAGGAGCAACACCCAACACCTTCATAATATTCCAGTGGTTAGAAGCAAGTCACAGGTGCCATCTACACTGAAGGCGTGGGTAGTCACACAGAGGCACGGACACCAGGAGCTGGGAATCACTGGGGTCACCTTAGGGTCTGCCCTGCACAGTAGGGCACTGACAGCCTTGGTGTGGGTTGGGCGGCCTTCGGTGCTGTGCAGACAGGCCTGGGCATTGGATCCACTTCCAGCTGCTACCCAATGGGCTGCTGTGGTTACAGGGCCCTGGGGGTTTCCTGGGAGCAGGGCTGGGGGCCGCCCAGAGGTCTCCTTTCACTCTTCCATTGCTGGCCCCTTCCCAACTTCGCTATGTGACCTCAGGCAGCTTGCCTGAGCCCTCTGTGCCTTAGTGTTCTCAGGTACAAAAAGAAGTTCATAGTAACCCCAGCCTCATGGGTGGCTGTGAGGACATAACGTTTGCAAACGTCTGACCATGTTAGGAGATCCCCAAATGTTTGCTATTATTGTCATTATTCTCTGCTTCTGCTTCCCAATGGACCCCCTTTAGTTCTCCATGAACATTTCCCCTTTCTGCAGGAATCTTTGCATCTCTGGGCACCACATGAAGCCTTAGGTGTTTTGGCACTGGTGTCTGGGATGTGAGGGGTGAGCGTTTCCCTCTCCTCGGGGGCAGAAGTTCTGGAAGTTTCAGATCTGCCTTGTTGTTGCTTCGCAATGGAATAGCAGGGCCATGAATTTTACAAGGCATTAATATTTTACGTCTGACACTTGCACCCTGCTAAATAGTGTATAACATTTTTGGGAACAGCTGGGACTGGTGATACCCACAGGTCAGCTGGGCCAGGCCTGATGCCTTGTCCCAGCGGAGGGGCCTGTCTCCCCTTTCTGGGGTGTCCGAGGGAGCTCTCTCCACTGCAAGAGCCAGGAAGGGTGATGCGTGTCTGCTGCCTGGGCCACCACTCTGGTGGCACCTCTAACCTGGGGAGCTATGGCGAGGCCTGGAGGCCCTAGGCACCACTGAGGCAAGGTGGGAGCAACGGACAGGCAAGGAAAGGCAGCAGCCCAGTGAAGATCTGGGGCGTCTGAGTGTGACCCGCTCCCATCCCCCGTCCCCGCCCTCGGCCTTGGGAGAGCAGTGAGTGAAGTGGCTACAATCTACACACGCAGAGACTCGTCCCCAAAATGGCCTCATCGCACCCCTCCCTTCCTCCCAGTGAAGAGCACGAGGCTTGAGCCAGGCAACCTGGGTTTGAACTGGCTCCCCGCCCCCCATCCAACGACTAGACAGGTAGTCTAGCCTCAGTTTCCTCGTCTGTGGCATGGGGATTGCGAATGAGTTAACCGAGCAGGACCCAGACCAGGGAGAGGTCAGTCACCCTTGGCTGTGGCCCCGGGTCTGTTTTGGTCCACACACGTTCAGAGTGGGAGGTGTGGGTGGGCCCAGGGCGGGAGCTACGGGAGGACAGGTGAGGCGATGAAGGCGCAGGGGGCCAGGTCTCCTGGGCCCCGAGGGCTCGCTTTATTTCACCAGCAACACCTGGTTTCTCCTCCTGCCCCGGGAAGGGTGGAAGAGTTTGAGCAGCACCCCAAGCAGGCCCAGGACTGTGCCCGCTAGCAGCAGCAGCCTCAGCCCCTTGAGGATGGGGTCAGCCTTTCCCTTCTGGGCCTCCTCTACCTCCGGCTGTTGTCCAGAGTCTTCTGTGCTCAGAGACGCCGGTATATCCAGATCGGACTTGGGGTTGAATTGAGCCGAGGGCTCCTGCTGCACGAAGCATTTGTAAGTGGCTGGCTGGAAGACCTGCAGCCGTTGGAGGTGTCCAGGACGGTGCTGACAGCCTGGCCCGAGAGCTGGTCCTTCCAGGTCAGGGGGAGGTTGTCGGCTTCCCAGATGATGGGCCTGCAAAGGAGGACAAGGTCAGCTGCAGCGCCCCAGACAGGAAGGGGGGACCAATGTCTGAAAAGAGGTGGAGACGGCAGCACTCTTCTCCCTTCTCCCTGGGAACAGCAAACAGAGCACCCCCTCCAAGGAGAGAGACCCAGCAGTGAGTAAGGGGAGGATGGGGGCTGGAAGGCTGGGAGCTCTCACAGCCCTGCCCCTTACTGCCCCGGCCACTTGGCCAAATGCCTCTATAGCTCTTTGAGCCTCCATTTGAAGTCTCAAAGAAACCTGGGGGTGTCATGACTGCCACAACCTCAGAGGGTTATTTGGAGGAATTAGCAAGGACACTCCCTAGTTGATGCGTGTCCCCCTTTACCTGACTGGCCCCATTTCCTCTGCTCTCCCTCATTCACTCTGCCCCAGCCACACCTCCTAGAGGTTCCTCTGACATGCTGGACACAGTCCTGCCTCAGGGCCTTTGCCCTGGCCGTTCCCTCCGCCTGAAACGCACTCCCTCAGCGCACAGGGCTCTCTCACCTTCTCTCAGTCTTGGCTGATGGCACCTTCTCAGAGACACTTTCCCTGACCTCCTTATTTAAAACTTTCACCTCCCTCACTCCCATTCCCCCCTCCTTTATCACCATCTAAAATACTGTGTGTTTCCTTCCAACTTTGTTCAGGTTGCCGGCAGAATTTAGTTCCTTGCGGTTGTAGGGTTGTAGGATACAGGTCTCCGTTTCCTTGCTGGTTGTCAGTTGAGGATGCTGTCAACCCCTCCAGACCACCAGCAGCCATTCTTTTGAGCTGTATTTCATTTGCTAAATTTTATTGAGTTTTTCCAACAATGTTCATAAGTGAAATTGGTTTATAATTTTCTTGTGGCAAATTATAAAGAAGTTTATACTTGACATATTTTTAGTACAGATACTTATATGATGGTGATAAATGATTATTACAATAAAGTATTTTTTTCTACCAAAAATATAATATAATATAATAACTGTGTTATTGGTTTATCGCTCCATGAGAGCAGGTATCTTTTTTTTTTTTTTAACGTCCTTATTGGAGTATAATTGTTTTACAATGGTGTGTTCGTTTCTGCGAGCAGGTATCTTTTTCAGTTTTGTTCTTCATTGCATTTCCAGTACCTAGAACAGTGCTTGGCTTGTAAATGCTCAGGGAAAAATGTGATAAGTGAATACGTGAATCAGGTATATAACACACCCATTGTGGCTGGGAAAAAGAGGGGACTGTCAACAGACAATACTGACAAGGCCAGTGACCATAAAAGCAATAGTAACACCTATTAGAGCGTGGAACCCCGTGTCAGACACTGTCGTAAGTGTCTTTACAGGCATTTGCCCCCTTAGAGATCACAATGACCCCAAGAGGCCAGGGTCAGGAAGACCTCTGTACTCCCCAAATTCATGTCCTAACCAGAACCTCAGAAGGTGACCTTATTTGGAAATAGGGTTGTTGCAGATGTAATTAGTTCAGATGAGGCCACACTGGAGTCAGGTGGGCCCTAAATCCAATATGATCTGTATCCATATAAGAAAAGGAGAAGAGACACAGAGACATAGACACATGGGGAGAACGCCACGTGGTGACAGAGGCAGAGGCTGGAGTGATGCAGTTACAAGTCAAAGCAGGCCAAGTATTGCCGGCCACCACCAGAAACTAGGAAGAGGCAAGGAAGGATCCTACTTAGCATCTCAGAGGGTACAGGGCCCTGCGGACACTTTGATCAGACTTCTAGGCTGCAGAAGCGTAAGAGAAGAAATTTCTGTTGGTTTAAGCCACGTGGTTTGTGGTACTTCGTTACGGCTGCCGTAGGAAACTAATACAACCCTTCTTCTACAGATGGGGAAGCTGAGGCCCAGAGAGAAGCCACAGGCTCAAAGTCACACAGCAGGAAAGTACCAGGGCTAGGACTGGAACCCAGGCCTGGCTGAATCCAGAGAGAAACCTCACATGAAATTCTACTCCCCTCGGCTCCCTAGAGACCTGGCAATTCTTGAAGCCTCACTGGCCTCTCTTCTTAAGTTCCCTGTGATGGGCACTTGGGTTCTCCTTATCTGGCAAAGACACAGAGTAGGTGTCCCGGTCCAGTTGGGAGGAGGGGTCACGTGCACATTCCCGCATTTCTGAATTGCGGGCTTTTTTAAGGAAGCAGGTGTTGCTTTTATACTTCGAGGAGGAGGAAGAAAGGAGAAAGGGAGACGAAAAGATATAGAGAGAAAAAGAGAAGAATAGAAGTGACAGCTGGGATGAGCAAGGGAAAGAAAACCAGATGGAGGCGGTGAGGCCAGATTCCACAGAACCTGTGGCTGCAGAGGCCCCAAGAGGTTGCTCCGGCTCCCCGCTTGCAAGGAAGAGGCTGCCACTGGCAAGCGGGGAAGGAGGGCAAGAGGGTCCCCGTGGCCAAGTATGTGAGCTGTGGGGTCTGCGCTGCCACCTCCCACCACGGATTCCCCCAGGCAAGGACTGCACCCTTCCGAGCTGCAGTTTCCCCATCTATCAATGGGCCTCCTTGGAGTTTATTAAGAGATTTGCCCAGGAACCAGCCCATGGGGAAAGTGCAGCATTGTGAGTGGTTGTAGTTCTTATTACTGGGGTAGGGGCAGGTGGGCTGGGGAAAATGAGAGGGCGGGGAGATTTCCCAGGGGCTCCAGGCAGGAAGACAAGAACATGAATGGGAGCGCCGGGGCACAGGTCTTGATGGGCATCCCTGGGGCACCGTCCTCTCCTCCCGGGCTTGCTGACCTTCCCAGATGAGTCTGAGGCCTCAGAGTCTCACAGCTTCCCGGGCTACCCCCAGCACAGCCCCATCATTTGCCTGGGCTTCTCCCATCCCAGCCCTGACCACCCTGGGCCGTTTCCCCCCTGGGCTGGGGGCTTCCTAAGGGCCAGGCCTGCAGCTGCCTGATGACTGCCGTGTCCATAGCACCACCCAGCACAGGGCTGGACACGGAGTCAGCTGAGCGCTCCCTCTGTGTTAGCTGTCCTTGTTCTACCTGTGTGTGACTCAGTGGGCACCAGGAGATTCTTGCCAAAGGAATATCTAAAGAAGCCAGTGGAGAGAGGCTGTGGGGCTGACCCACGTAGAACCCCTCGCTCTCTGCACAGATTAACCCACAAAGGCTCCCAGGTGGGGAGAGTCTGGCAAGGGGCCAAGGGCAGGGCTGGAACTCACTTCCATCACCTGTAGATGGATCCTAAGGGGCAGGTGAGCCACGCAGATCCCAACTTCTCACTGAGCTTGAAGTTGTCAAAAGTGACGTAGTCCACGTTTGAGGACGTGCACTGGACGTGGCAGGCTTCCACCTGCATCTCAGGCCGCGTGCGACTGGACCACAGATTCACATCTCCCAGATAGAGCCAGCAGGGCATGGGCGTTTCCAGGGGCTCCTCGATGTAGCAGTACCCCAGGCGTTTGCGCTCACCTGGCTCCCCACAGCGGTTACAGTCCTGCCAGGGCTCCCAGTGGGTGAAGATGAGCTCCTTGCCACCCAGACTCAGGGTCTCATTCTGCAGGGGCTCTCGGCCCAGGCCTTTGTGTGTGATATGTATGGTTTCAATATCCTGGAAGTTAATTTCGTACTGTGCCACTTTCTTGCCATCCTTGTCCTGGCAGTTGTAGAAGCCTGTCTGCAAGGGCAATGGATTTCTAATGAGAAGGCTGCCATCGGGCATTGTTTCCACGTTGGAGTTAGTGAAGGGGTTGTTGGTCCAGGTGGTCTTGACTGACAGGAAGAAGAATTGCCACTGTGCCCCAGAGGCACTGCAGCGCAGGAAGATATCATTGTTTGAGAGTAGGGCCAGTTGGCAATGCCAATTAGGACGGCTGATGGAAAAGTGTGACCTCAGCACCGAGACAGCAAAGCTAAGCAGCAGCCACAGGGTGGTCAACATGGTGGACTGGGACTGTGGAGCGGGCTGGGCACCACCCTGGACTTTGTGAGGTCATCCATGAAACTCAAGTCTCAGCCCTGGGCAGCAGGATGAACTGTAGTCCACCCCCATGGGATGTGAGGTCACAATTCCCACATTTGTTCTGTGACAAGTTAACAATCTTATTTCATTTCTGTGATAAGCCTTCCGCTCTGCTTGGTCAGCAGGACACTTAATTTGTCTATTCAAGGTTTTCTCTACCATCCCCCAACTTTGGTGTTAAAGTGTCACGTGAACATTCAACACATTTTTTCTGAACACCTACTATGTTCTGAGCACACTTCTTAGTACTAGGGATGGAGAGGTCAATAAATCCTCTCTGGTTCCCTTCTGACATCCTATCCTTCCCCACCCAACTGCTCCAGCCATACTGGCCTCCCTGCAGTCCCCTGAACATATCAGGCAAGTAAAGAGCTCCTGCCTCAGGACCTTCGCACATGCTGGTCCTCCCACAGATATCTGCATGACTCGATTCGTTTTAAACAAACAAATATTTTTCTCAGTTGCCCATTTCCCAAACCCTTTCCTAAACTTTTTCTCAGTTCTCAAATTAAAAATAATTATGGGACTTCCCTGGTGGCACAGTGGATAAGACTCCATGCTCCCAATGCAGGGGGCCCGGGTTCGATCCCTGGTCAGGGAAGTAGATCCCACATGCATGCCACAACTAAGGAGCCCGCGTGCTGCAACTAAGGAGCCCACAGGCCGCAACTAAGGAGCTGGCGAACCGCAACTAAGGAGCCCCACTGCTTCAACTAAGACCCGGTGCAACCAAATAAATAAATAAATATTAAAAAGTAATTATTGTGCAGGCTTGACCTGCCATTGTTCACTCATTTCACAAATGTTTACTGAATGCCTACTATGTGCTGGTTGGTATTCTAATCAAAGCAGTGAACAGTTTAGACAACTGCCCTCCTTGAGCTTACCTTCTAGTGGAAGAGACAGATAATAAACATAATGTCAGATACAGTAGATTCTCATTATTCATGGAAGTATGTTCTATAAAGTCGCTGAATTACAAGATAATGAAACAGTGGTCCTAGGAGAAATACGAAGTTAGGGTCCTATAAGCCTTTGGTCACAGTATTTTTGTCAGCTGATCAACACATAACCTTGTTTTATGTATGTTTTTGTTTAAAGACACAATATATACTGTTGATTCATTAACATTGAAGTTGTAGCCAACAGCTCTGTAACTCATGCCTGAACAAAGCTAATCTAACACATGCATTTACTTCATAAGGCACTTAGGAACATTTTAGCACCATGCTTGGGAGCCATTTTAAACAGCAAAATCACCAATAGCACAAAAATGCAAAAAACATGGCACTAAATAGACCATGAAAAGGATACTTGCTAACACAGTATGGGAGCTAAAACAAGAAGGCAGAGGGTCATCTTGTTTGGCCTCAGCTGGGAATGCTCATTGTTAGGTGGCTCAATTTTCTCACCACTCTGTGCATGTCTGCAAATGACTATGAGAGCACTGAGGGTATTGGCTTGGGGGTTACAAATAAATTTTAGTGTGTAGGTGAATTCACAAGTGTGGAATCCTTGAATAATGAGGATCAACTGTAATAACTGTTAAAGAGAAAAATAGAGCAGGGAAATGAGGATGGAAAGTAAAATGTTGGTATGTGGGGATGGACTATTTTAGAGGGGATGAGCAGGCCTGTCTGAGCACTCTCTGAGGAGGGGAACTTTCACAAACACCTGAGTCAGGTGAGATAGAGAGCCATGTGGGTATTTGAAGGAAGGATATTTTCAGGAGAGGGCTGGACCCTGACATGGCTGCCTGATTAGTATATGTAAGGAGTATGGAGGCCAGAGTGACTAAGGAGGAAAGGACGAGGGGGAGAGTGCTGAGTGGGTGAGGTCAGAGGTTCATCTAGGTCTTTGCTAAGATATCCTGCCTTCCTCTACTTCGCTTCTAATGGCTGGGGGCTCTCTTGGTCATGCCCCTACCCCATGTGGGGATTTTACAGGCTATGTTTGGCATAAGCTGTACGCTTATGTTATCTTGCTGCCACCCTCACCCCGAGAGTGGGTCACACATCCCTTCTGCTCTCAGGTCTACAAAACCACCTAGAGTTTTTTTCTGCTTCCCAGAACTTTATAAAGACCCTCTGTCTGAGACATATTAACATTTATACCCCTATTGCTTCCCCCCATCTCTCTCCCTCTCTGTCTCTCTCCTCAGCCCAGGAAATCTTTTCTAAACAAGTAAACAGGGCTATGGGGACACTGTGAGAAAGCTCACTTCCAACTTTCACTTTATCTAGGTGAGAAGTCACACTAGCTGGAGCCAGCCTGAGGAAATGTTTTAATTGGCCTCCCTAAGGTGTTTTTAGAATATTTAAATCTGTGACCAACATGTAAAATCCAAGACATTTCACATGAGACTCCAAATTCCCTGCTATTCTTTAAATAATATGCGTGAGATTTCTGCTCCCTGCTACATTTGAGTAGCTTATATCAGACTGCCCTCTTGCTAATAACAAGTGTAGACTTTAAGATAAAGTCTACACTTAGATTAGTATGTCTAAGAGATGACAAGATAAGGATTTTGAATCTATATAGGAGAATCAAATGGAAACACTAGAATAAAAAAAATAAAATTTGTGAAATTAAGGATTCACTAGGTGGGGTAAAAATCTTTTGGACACAATAGAAGAGAGGAAATGAAATATGGGTTCATAGAGAATATCTATACTGAAGCATGCTAAGGAAAACAATAGGAAAATACACAAAAGAGTGTAAGAGACATGGGACATGGTGAAAAAGTCTAACATTTATGTAAATGGAGATTCAGAAGAAAAGGAGAGACAGGAACATAAGCAATACTTGAAGGGATACTGAAAGAAAATATTCCAAAACTGATGAAAGACATCAAGGCACAAATTCAAGAAGGTCTTCAAACTCCACACAGGATAGATAAATAAATAGATATCAAAAGCAAAACAAGACAAAAAAAATACCACACCTAGGCAATTTATAGGAAAACACTGCAGAAAACAAAAGAGGAAATTTAAAAAATGGCCAGAGGAGAAAAAGATACACTACTTCAAAGCAACAATCATAACACTCTACATTGACTTTTAAACAGACATAATGAAAGTTAGAAAGACAATGGAATGACATCTTCAAAACACTAAAAGAAAATGACTGCCATCTGGAATTCTACGTATAGAATTCTATATACCACAATGAAAATATTTTTCAAAGATGGAGGTAAAAAATAAAGATACTTTCAGATGAAAGCTGAGAGAATTCACCACAGCAGAGCACATTGAAGGTAATACTAAGGAGAATTCTCCAGGCAGCAGGAAAGTGATCCCAAATGGAAGCAAGGTAATACAGGAATGAAAAGCACCAGAAGAATAAATATGTGGTTAAAACTAAATTAATATTCAGAGTGTTTTAAAATAATGGCTTGTGGGGTTTAAAATAAATGTAAAATAAAAATACCTGATAATAAGAGTACAACAAATGGAAGGGGAGTAAATGGAGCTAAAAGGTCGTAAGGTCTCTGCATTGTCTAGGAAATGGTACAAGTACAAATTTATATTAGATTGTAGTAAATGAGAATTAATGTAAGCTCTAGAGTAAATGAAAAAAGAATGCATATCTAATAAGTTAATAGAGGAGAAAATGGAATGACAATTTAAAAAAGTACTTGGTGAATTCAAAAGCAAGAGAAGGCAAAATAACTAAAGAAGAGGCAGAACAAGTAGAAAACAAATAGGAAGATGGTAGATTTAAACCCAACTAAATCAGTAATTACATTAAAAGTAAATGAACTAAATACTCCAATTAAAAGACAAAGAATTTCAGACTTAATAGCAAAACAAAAATCTAAATATATATTGCTTAAAAGAGACTTACCTTAAACAAAAGAATATAGAAAAGTTGAAAGTAAAAACATGGGAAAATATCATGCAAACATTAGCTAAAAGAAAAGTGGTGTAGTAGTTATACCAATAACAAAAGTAGATATAAGGGTCAAAGTATTAATAGAGACTTGCAAGAGACATTTTATAAAATGTCAATCCAACTGGAAGATACAGTGACATCCTAAGTTTGTATGAACCTAAAAGTATATAAAGCAAAACCTGAGAGTACTAAATGTTGAGATTGACAAATCCACAATTAAACATGCAAACAAAAATTTAGGAGAGATATAGAAGGTTTGAACCATATGATATAAACTTGACCTAATTCATATATATGGAACTCTGCACTTAACTTCAGAACATACATTCTTTTCACATTCATATGAAATATTTTCCAAAATTGACCATATTCTAGGCCATAAAACAAGTCTCAATAAACGTTAAAGGAATAGAATCACATTGTTTGGTCAGTGGAATTAAGCTAGACACAAATGACAAAAAGACAACAAAGAACGTCCCCAGATATCTGAAAACTATACAATGAAATGTCTAAATAACTAATAGATCAAAAGAGAAATCACAATTGAAAACAGAAATTATTTTTATTTTTTATTTTTATTTTTTTATTTTTTTGCAGTACGTGGGCCTCTCACTGATGTGGCCTCTCCCGTTGTGGAGCACAGGCTCCGGATGCGCAGGCTCAGCAGCCAGGGCTCACGGGCCCTGCCGCTCCGCGGCATGTGGGATCTTCCCGGACCGGGGCACGAACCCGTGTCCCCTGCATCGTTAGGCGGACTCTCAACCACTGAGCCACAAGGGAAGCCCAGAAAGTATTTTTAACTGACCGAAGATGAAAGTATAACTTATAAAAACTTGCAGGATGCAGGTAAGTTGTGCTTAGGGGGAAATTTACAGCCTAAATACATACTCTGGAGAAAAAAGGATAAAACTTGGAGATCAAAGCAAGCATCTCAAATACCAGAAATCTACTGATAGAAAACAAAAGTGCAATAAAGAAAATCAACAAGCCAAAAGTTGGTTCTTTAAAAAGATGAATGAGATTGATGAAGCCCTAGCAAGACTGATAAAGGGGAAAAAAACCAGAAAGAAGCCCTAAATAACTAATAACAGTAACAAAAAAAGGAGACATTACTACAGAAATTACTGGCATAAAAAGATAATAAGAGGATATTGCAAAAAACTTTTGGTCAAAACTGCTGAAAATTTAGATTAAATGGGTAAATTCATTGAATACCTCAACAATGCTGGCACAAGGATAAACTGAACCATTCTATATTTACTATTACAGGCATTGAGTCCCCTCCAATCCCAGGGAGATTTACCAGTGTATTCTTCCAGATATTTTTTAACAATTAAGAAATGGCATAAATCTTTCAAAATCTTTCCAGAAATAAAAAAGGATGGAACACTTCCAAACTTTGATGAGGTCTGAATCACCTTGATACCAAAAACTTATAAGGACATTACAACAAAGGAAAATATCAGGCCGTTTTTTCATGAACGTGAACACAATATCCTAAGCAAAATATTAGCAAGTTGCCTCCAATGATAAATAAAAAGGATAAACATCATGACCAAATTGGGTTTATCCCAGGAAGGCAAGGTTGGCTTTACATCTGAACATCAATGTAATTCACCACACTAACAGAATGAAGGAGAAAAACCATATTATCATTTCAGTAGATGCAGAAAAATCTTTTGATAAAATTCAACACTCATTCATGGCTCAAAACTCTTGGCAAAATAGGAATTAAAAAGAATTTTCTTAATCTTCTATTAAGGTTCTATTAAAAACCTAAGGCAGAATTATATTTAATAGTGAAATGTTAAGAATAACATAAGCATGTCTGCCATCAACTTCTCCATTCAGCATTTTACTGGAGGTAAGTGAATTTAGCAAAATAATTAGTTACAAGGTCATATATAAATACCAAATATATTTTTATATACAACAAAATTTGGGAAAAAAAAGACACAACTTGCATGAAAATATCAAATACTTAGGAACAAATATAATAAAATGTATGTAAAACCTCTACATTAATAACTGCACGTTACTGGGAGAAATTAAAGAAAGACTAAATAATGAAAGTGTTTACAATGTTCATGGATTGGAAGACTAAATATTGTACTTTTGATTCTACCCAAATTTATCTTTAGATTCAATGATGCCCCAATTTTTTTTAAAAAAAAACAGTATTTTTTTGGATGGGAACTACAAGCTGATTTCAATTTTTTTTTCCTTTTTTTACAAAGGGTCAAGAATAACCAAGACAATCTTGAAGAACAAAGTTGAAAAATCTATACTACCGATATCATGACTTATTGTAAAGGTATAATAATTAAGACACTGTAGCACTGGTACAAGGATGGATAGATAAATTGTATCAGTCAGAGTCCAGTGAGGAGACAGAAATCACACTAAAGTCTATGTTGGCATGAGCATGGGCCGGAATGTCTTGGTCTCTAGGTTTTACATTTGGCCTACCCTGAATATCAGGAGTCTAGAAGGGCAGGGACTAGGTCTTTGTTGGTCACCACTGTGTCCCCAACATCTCCTACCCGGGGCCTGGCCCAGAAGGGGCAGCCAGGAATTCTCGCTGAATGAACATCCGAACAAGCCCATGAAGAGACCCCTTTCTGCACAGATTGACCTTGAAAGCTTATGGGCTGGGAGACAGACCCTGCTTTTCTATTGGAAGGTAACCCCCTGGCCCAGGTAGGCACAGGAAACAGAGCCTGGGTGAGGGTTAAAGGCAGGGCTGATGCCCTGGTCCAGTCACCTGTAGATGGAGGCCAAGGGGCAGGTGAGCCACATGTTGTTGGTCAACTTGCCCAACTGGGAAATGTCAAAGGTGAAATACGGCTGTTTGATTTACTTGATGTGGTCGCAGGGTATAAGGCAGGCTTCCACCTGCATCTCAGGCCACATGCGTCTGTACTGCACCTTCTCTTCTTGCAGATAGAGCCAACAGGGCATGGGTTTTTCCAGGGGCTCCTCGATGTAGCAGTACCCCAGGCGTTTGTGCTCACCTGGCTCCCCACAGCAGTTACAGTCCTGCCAGGGATCCCAGTGGGTGAAGATGAGCTCCTTGCCACCCAGACTCAGGGTCTCATTCTGCAGGGGCTTTTGGCCCAGGCCTTTGTGCGTAATATGTAGGGTAGTGACATCTTGGAAATCAATCTCATACTCTACCACGAGGGCACTGTCATTGTCCTCACAGTGATAGAGGCCTGTCTGGGAGGGCTGAGGGTTGGTCAATTGGAGGCTGCCCCCAGGCAGTTTCTTTATGTTAGGCACTGAGGAGAGCAACAAGACATCCTCCCCCAGAATGGAAGAGAAGTACCAGCATGCCTTGAGATGGTCACACTGCAGGACAACATCATTGCCTGAGAGTAGGGCCTGCTGGCAGAGACTCTTGTAGGCACAGCTGACTAATATCTGGGCCCACGAAGTGGGGAGAGAAAGGCTAAGCAGCCACAAGGTGGCCAACATGGCCACCTACAGACTACAGAAGGAGGCTGGGAACCATTGGGGCATCGTGAAGTCACCCACAGAACTCGGCATCAGCCCTGGGCAGTGGAATGGACCTTGATCCACTGCACTTCCGGGAGTCCAATTCAGTTCATGTCATCAAATAGCTTAGTGTAGGCTGTAGAGTCAAAGACTCAAATGTCCGCAAGAGATGGGCAGGAAACACAATGAGTGAACCCTATGTCAGAACGAGTGAACTAAAAAGTCAAATTATTTGCCCTCCACATACCCAATATACAATGATGGAATGGGTCAAAATGCCCAATTGGAAAGGGGAATAAGGGAAGACACGCAGAAGTCACTGGTCTGTATCATTTCTAAAATCTAGTGAAAAGATACTGTAAGGACTTCCTATCTTATAGATGGGGAGGGTTCCTTAATTAGTACCAAATCAACTCCTTAAGGGTGGGGAGCTTCCCAAATCTTTGCTCGCTGTAGCTTATGTCTTCACCCTCCAGGGACGTACCCCCTTTTCCATTATCTTCCTTGGCTACATCTCAGGTGACATTGGAAGATGTGCCCTCCTTGGCACATGAGCAGTTTTCTCAGCCTGCTTTCTGTCTCCTAAAGTGTGGGACCTAAGGATTCTTATAAGTCTCCAGTTAACTCCATGTACAAACCCCCCACATCCACAGTTCTGTTCAAGATGTTCCTCATTTCTCTCTCCCTCTTGCTCTCCCTCTCTCTCATTGCAGGTACCTTAGACTCTATCAGGCATCCATGGAAAGCCATATTCTAAGCCATTTTGTCTACCTCAGACTATCTTAAGTGTTTCCTGGGAGTACCTTAATTTATTCAGAGATCTTAACAATGGTTAATAATGATTTGATTGGTGCTAATCCTTGATTTTATCCTTGACAAAATCTGAGTTCTAACTGGACTTTGACTCTCAAAGGTCTTCCTGATTTGGGGCCATCTTTGGCCAATATTCACTCCTAGTGTCCTGTGTTCCAACTGCTTCCCCTAAAGCTGCAAGTTCGTTAAGTATGTTATCTGCCTCCCAAAGTATTTCAGGCAATAATCTCCATCCTTCTGGCTTCAAATAATTTTCTTGTTCCCTTTGCTCTGTATCTAAGCCAATGCCATGTGTTGTTTTTTTTTATTACAGCAGCACCCCACTCCTGATACTAATTTCTGTATCACTCAAGGTAGGTTATTTGCTATTATAATAAACTTCATCCAAATCTCAATGACTTACAATAACACAAGTTTACTTCCCATTCAAACTCCATGTCCCTTGTGGGTTGGCATTACAATCACTCAGGGATACAGGATGACTGAGCAACTGTCATCCCAAACATTTCCAGTTTTATGCCTAAGGAGGAGGAAAGCTCTATAGGATTTCATGTCTGTAATTAAATGCTCTGGCCTTAAATGACACATGTCATTTGCTCACAAACCATTGGCCAGAAATGGTTACATGGCACTAGCAATTCACCAACCCAACAAAGGAAATGGAGTTCTAATATGTCCAGGAAACATTTAGAAAATGGCAGTCAGTAATAATTACTGCCTACTACAGTAATTAATGTCTACTACAAGCAGTGTTCTTTTATATCATAAAGTTAAAACCATTCCCCAAATCCTCCCATCAGATCTCTCCTAAAGTTCCATTGGCCAGAATTAGGTCCCATGTTCAGATCAAAATCAATCTCTGAAAGTAAAGAAAATTTCCATGATTGGCTTAAGCCAATCAGAATTTGTTCTCCAGAACTGGGGAAGTATAACCTTCTCTGACCATAGAAGTCATTGAAGACTCCAAAAAAAATCAGGGCTTTGTATGCAGGAGAGATGTAGAAGAGAATGCTTATTTGGTATAACCAACCATATTTGTCACAGCATCCATGGTTAGGAAATATCAGTTGTACCAGGACTGTGGTAAGCACTATGTGAGCTACACGACCTTTAGGCAAGTTGCTGAGACTTGTTAAACCTCACTCCCCCATCTGTAAAATGGGATATTAGAACTTTCCATCACAAACTATGGTGTTATTAAGCTTTCAAGAGATTACTGATGTCAAATTCTTGGAACGGTCCAGGTTTGGATTAACACAGTGGTTAGTTAGTGGGAATGTGGCCAAGTGGCTTCAGTCCCAGGTTCTGGGATCAGTTTCATTTCTAGATCCACCTTTTATTAGAATAATCCATGCCCAGCAACTTCACCTTGTGCCTGGCATATCCAATTATTCCATAAATATTGTTTACTCATCTTTCAACAGGCACTAAGGATCCAGGCTAAGTCCCTGCCCTCTTGGAGCTTCCACTCTAGAGGGGGATGTATTAATTGGGATAAGTTAGGTTATGCTGTGTAACAAAAGAATTCTGGGATCTCAGTGTCTTAACACATTTTTTTTTCTCATCTTCCATGTCTACTGTGGGTTGGTGGAGAGCTCTGCTCTACACAGTCCCTTCAAATACCATGGCCAGTGGAGGCTGCACCACCTGCAGCATCATTAGCTGCTATGGAATAAGGAAGGATAGTCAAATGCTTTGACCTGGGAGGGATCTACATTACTTTTGTTTGCAGGCCATTAACCCTGCCAACACCTTGATCTTGGACTTCCAGCCTCCAGAACTGTGAAGAAACAAATTTCCGTTGTTTAAGTCATCTAGTCATTTGTTATGGCTGCATTTATTATGGCAGCCCTAGCAAACTAATACAGTGACTATTTTAAATGGGATGGAGAGAGAAGGGCTGTCTAAAAAAAGTGACATTTGAGCAGACTACATAAGATGAGCCAGAGGAAGCAAAGTCTGGACTAAGCACACAGCACATGCAAAGGCCTTGAGGTGGGTACACATTTGGCAGGTGCCAGTGCACTTCAGCCAAAGACTAGGAACACACTTGTGGTTCAACAAAGTTGGATTTGTTGACTAACTGCAGTGAGGGAAGGTGCACACCATAAGAATGGTACAACATTTCAGTAAGAAAGTGTGAGAACAGATTTACAGAATTTGGGCTTGTCTTATGTGATTTGGGGATGAGTTCAAGGAAGTGGAGATTTTCTCTGAATGGGGTGCTGTCAGGAAGTGAGAGTAATTCTATCTTATCTGGTAGGTGAGAAGAATGGGAGAGGGAGATGTTTAGTCTTTTGTGGCTCGGACAGTGTTTCTGTTTGTCTGTGTTCAGACGTGATTATGGAGAGGTCTTGTTTTTGTCTTGGTTCATCACAGTCACAGAGAGACTTTGTGTGATGTTGGCGTTCTATGAAATTGTTTATGTTCAGTGACCTAGCTGTGAACTCTAGGCTGGCTCCTAGAAATACCAATACCCCGTTATTTGTGTCAGGTCAGCTCCCAGATACCAAGGGTTGTTTTTCTTTCTCACATATTTTATGGAACTGCAATGAAGCCTCTTCCTGAATTGAAGGTCTGGTCTAACAGCTTTCTCTCTGTGAACCTCAGTTTCCTCATTTTCAAAATAGGGATTTCAATGGTACTGGCTGCACAGCGCTCTTATGAGGATTTGTTGAGATGCTGTATATAAAGTGCTCAGGTGGTGTTATTATTGAGGGATGGGCAATAAGGACCTTGTCCTCCAAATATCAGGGTTCTGTGTTCTGATTGCAGATTACGGCTTCTGATCACAGATGTACAGACACAGAGGCAGGTCATCATTTTTTCAACCCCCACTGGCTAAAGTGGCTTCCCAGAGATTTAAAGGGACAGTTGGGTTTTCTCCCCTTTCCCCCGTATTGGGAGCCAGACATTTAGGGATTAGGACTTTCAAAAACAACTGATACACACACAGTATGAGGGGATTTAGAAAGTCATTGCACAAACCCAGAGAAAGATGTGAGCTCAGAAAAGATCTGAGATGACCTTAAGCTTTCACCTCAAGCTGATCCCCAGCACAGACATAGTCTACAACAATAACAACCCCCAACACACCCTGGGAAGGGGGAAAATATGATTTCTAGAGTTACCACTTCTAAGATTTAAATGTCCATTTTCAACAGAAAATCACAAGGCATAAAGAAACAGGAAAGTAACCCATTCAAAGGAAAACAAACAAACATCCCTGAGGAAGCCCAGGCGGCCGACACACTAGACAAAGATGTAAACTGTCATAAAATGCTCAAAAAGCTAACAAAGACATGGAAAAATACAGCAAAATGATGTATGAACAAAATAAGAATATCAATAAAGAGGTAAAAAATATAAAAAGAAACCAACAAGATATTCTGGAGCTGAAAAATACAATTACTAAAATGAAAAAATTCACTACAGGAGTTCAAAAACAGATGTGAACAGGCAGAAAACACAATCAATGAACGTGAACGTAGGACAATTGAAATTACTGAGTCTGAGGAGCAGAAAGAAAAAAAGGTTGAGAAAAAGTGAGCAGAACCTAAGGGACCTGTGGAACACCATAAAGTGGAACCACATACATATTGTGAGAGTCCCAGAGGGAGACGAGAGAGAGAAAGCCACAGAAAGAACTACATTTGAAGAAATAATGGCTGAAAACCTCCCAAATTTGATGAAAGACACAAATCTACAAATCCAAGAAGCTTACCAAACTTTAATAGGATAAACACAAAAAGATCCACACCAAGACACATTATAATGAAACTGCTGAAAGCCAAAGACAAAAAGACAATCTTGGGGCTTCCCTGGTGGCGCAGTGGTTGAGAGTCCGCCTGCTGATGCAGGGGACGCAGGTTCGTGCTCCAGTCCGGGAAGATCCCACATACCACGGAGCGGCTAGGCCCGTGAGCCATGGCTGCTGAGCCTGCGCATCCGGAACCTGTGCTCCGCAACGGGAGAGGCCACAACAGTGAGAGGCCCGCGTACCGCAAGAAAAAAAAAAAGACAATTCTGAAAGCAGCAAGGTAGAGGCGACCTGTCACATAAAGGGATCCTCATTAAGAGTATCAGCTGATTTCTCATCAGAAAACTTGGAATCCAGAAGGCAATGGGTTGAATTATTCAAAGTGCTAAAAGAAAAAAATTTTCAACCAGGAATTCCATAACTGGCAAAATTGCCCTTCAACAATGAGGGAGAAATGAAAACACATCCAAATAAGCAAAATCTTAGGGAGTTTGTTACCATTAGACTACCCTGCAAGAAATGCAAAAGAGAGTCCTTTAGGTTGAAATGAAAGGATGCTGCACAGTAACTTGAAACTGTATGAAGAAATAAAAATCTCCAGTAAAGATAAATACATGGGCAATTATAAAAGCTAGTATTATTGTACTAAAATTCAATTTTAATTTTCTACATGACTTAAAAGAAAAGACATAAAAATAATTATTAACCTTTGTTACTGGGAAAACAATGTATAAAGGTGTAATTTGTGACCTCAATAATAAAAAGGAGGCGATGGAGAGGTATAGGAGCATCGTTTTTACATGCTATTAAAGTTAATCAGGTATAGGGCTTCCCTGGTGGCACAGTGGTTAAGAATCCGCCTGTCAATGCAGGTGACACAGGTTTGAGCCCTGGTCCGGGAAGATCCCACATGCCATGGAGCAACTAAGCCGATGCACCACAACTACTGAGCCTGCATTCTAGAGCCCACAAGCCACAACTACTGAGTCTGTGTGCCACAACTACTGAAGTCCACGCATCTAGAGCCCGTGCTTGGCAACAAGAGAAGCCACTGAAATGAGAAGCCTGCGCACCGCAACGAAGAGTGGTCCCCACTCACCGCAACTACAGAAAGCCTGCAGCAGCAACGAAGACCCAACGCAGCCAAAAATAAATAAATAATTTTTAAAATTATGTTAACCAGGTATAAATTCATATTGAAGTGTTATAGCTTCATGTAATCCCCACGGTAACCACAAAGGAAATAGCCATAAAATATACACAATAGGAAATGAGAAGGGAATCAAAATATTTCACTACAAAAACATTAACTAAACAAAACAAGGGAGTAATGGGGAAAATGAGGGGCAAAAAAGCTATAAGGCATATAGAAAACAAATAGCAAAATGGCAGAAGTCATGACCAAGGGAGATTTATGCATGAATGGTGATTCAACATAAGGAAATCAACCAATGTAATACATCATGTTGATAGAATGAAGGGGGAAAATCATGTGATCATCTCAACTGATACAGAAAAGGCATTTGACAAAATCCAACACTCTTTCATGACAAAAACTCCTGGAAACTAAGAATAGAGGGGAAATTCCTCAACATGATAAAGGGTATTATAAAAAAACAAAACAAAACAAACCCCACTTCTAACATCATTCTCAATGGTTAAAGATTGAATGCTCTCCTCCTCCATGAAAAAGGCAAAGATGTCTACTTTCACCACTGCTATTCAACTTTGTACTGGAAGTCCTACCCACAGCAATCAAACAAGAAAAAGAAGTAAAAGGCACCCAAATTGGAAAGGAAGGGGTAAAACTATGCCTAATCTCAGATGACATGATCCTACATATAGGAAATCAAAAAGAATCCACTAATAAGCAAACTTAGCAAAGTTGCAGGGTACAAGATTAACACTGAAAAATCCATTGTGTTGCTATACACCAACATTGAACAATACCAAGAGGAAATTAAGAGAACAATTTCATTTTACAATCACATCCAAAAGAATTAAATACTTAGGAAGAAATCTAACCAAGTAGGTGAAAGACTCGTATGCTGAAGCTACAAAAGATTGCTAACAAAAATTAAAGAATATCTAAATAAATGGAAAGACATTCTGTGTTCATGAATAGAAAGACTTAAAATTGTTATGATGTCAATACCACCCAAGCAATCTGCAGATTCAACACAGTGCCTACCAAACTTCCAACAGCCTTTTTCAAAGAAACGGAAGCAAATCTTTCATATAGAATTGCACTGGGCCCTGCACAGCCAAAACAATCTTGAAAAAGAAGAATAAAGTTGAAGGACTCACACTTCCCAACTTCAAATTTACTACAAAGCTACAGTAATTAAAACAGTATGGTACTGGCATAGGGGTAGACATATAGACCAATGTAATAGAATAGAAAACCCAGAAATAAACCCTTACATATACAGTCAATTGATTTTTGACAAGGGTGTCAAGATCAATTAGTGGGTAAAGGACAGTCTTTTCAACAGATGGTGATGGAAAAACTGGATAACCACATACAAAAGAATTAAGTTGGACCCTTACCTTATACCATATACAAAAAATAACTCAAAATTGATCAAAGACCTAACTTAAGAGCTAAAACTATTAAGGTCTTAGAAGAAAGCACTGGAGAAAATCTTTATGACCCTGGATATGGCAACATTTTCATAGCTATGACACCAAAAGCACAGGCAACAAAAGAAGAAATAGATAAACTGAGCTTCATCAAATTAAGAACTTTTGTGAATCAAAGGACACTATCAAGAAAGTGAAAAGACAATCGACAGGACAGGAAAAAATATTTGCAAATTATATATCTGACGAGGGATTAATATTCAGAATATAAAAAGAACTACAATTCAACAGCAGAGAACAAAACAACGCAATTCAAAAATGGGCAAACGTTTGAATAGACATTTCTCCAAAGAAGATACACAAATGGCCAAGAAGTAGATGAAAAGATGCTCAATATCATTAGTCATTAGGGAAATGCAAATCAAAACCCTGATGAGATGCCACTTCACACCAACTAGGATGGCTATAATCAAGAAAACAGAAAAAAACAAGTGTTGGTGAGGTGTGAACCCTTGTGCATTGCTGGTGGGAATACAAAAGGTGCATCGATATGGAAAACAATTTGGCAATTCCTCAAGTTTAAAACTAGAACTACAATATGACCTAGTGATTCCTCTCCTAGGTATATATCCAAAAGGATTGAAAACAAGTATCTGTACACCAATGTTCACAGCAGCGTTATTTACAATAACTAAAAGGTGGAAACAACTCAAGGATCTAACAGATAAATGGATACACATAATGTGGTATATACATAAAATGAAATACTATTTCAGCCATAAAAAGGACAGAAATTTTGATTGCTATATATGCTACAATGTGGATGGACCTTGAAAACATGTGTAGTGAAATAAGCCAGACACAGAAGACAAATGTCATATGATTCCACTTAAATGAGGTACCTAGAATAGGCAATTTGATAGAGAAAGAAAGTAGAAAAGAGGTTACCAGGTGCTGGGGGCAGGTGGGAACGGGGAATTATTGTTTAATAAGTAGAGTCTATACTGGGAATGATGAAAAAGAGTAGATAGTGGTGATGGGTACACAACCATGTGAATGTAATTACTGCCGCTGAATCGTATACTTGCAAATGGTTAAAATGATTACTATTATGGTATGTATACTTTACCACAACAAAAAAAGTGTGTGTGCGGGGGGGGGGGGGGGGGGGGGGGGGGGGATGTGACCTGGTTGAAATTTTATAAAAAGTGGTCAGGGAAGGTGTCACTGCAAAGATGACCTTTAAGTAAAGCCCTAAAGAAGGGGAGGATCAGGTGGCCATCTGAGGGACGGGTGTTCCCGCAGAGGAAGTAGTGAGGGCAAGAGGCCTGAAGTGAGAGGGTGAGAGGCACATTCCCAAACGCTGAGTTGGCCAGTTGAGTAAGCCAGGGGGGCAGTGGTGACGTCAGAGAGGGCTCAGGCCACTTCCCAGTATTTTGATTTCTGCTGGGAGGGGGAGACACGGGAAGGTTTTGAGCAGAGGGGCATGATCCAACTTGGGTTTTAACAGGATGCGGTCGAACAAAACATCCCTGGGTACGTAACCCGCCAGCCGGTAACCGGTTTGCGACCTCCGGGGAGACTCCTCAGAAGCTCCCAGAGTTCCCCAGGATGCACTTCCCCTAGCCGCCATCGGAGGACAGCAGAGCCGCGTAGAGCGCCACGCGTTCCGGGTGCCTGGCCTCGCGCCACCCCGCCCTCGACGCAGGTGGCCCCGGTCCCTACGAATCCTTAGGCGGAAACCGTCCCTAGTCCCGCGCCTCCGCTCGGCCCCTTTAAGAGCCATAGTTTCCGGAGGCCAGACCTGGGGCGGTGAACGCCCGGGGGCCAAACCAAAAGTTAGGAATTGTGGGGGGCGGGGAGGCGGAGAAAACTTCCAAAGTAGAATTACAACTTTTCCTGGGCCCCACTCCCCTCGGGCATCCCTCAGGAGGCACACTTCCTTTCCGAAAATTTCGCTTGGTTCTTTATATCGCCTAAGTGTAAAGCGCGCGAGGACCGCATCGCCTCAGTCCAGCCGAACGCGAGGACCCCAAGGTCTAGCGGAAAAATCAGACGCTAAAAGCAAGCCTCTTCCAGCCCAAGGCACGCTTAGACTCGCCCCTCCCCGCAGGGTGTACCTAGGCGGGTCCATCGCCAGGTGGGGAGAGGGGTGTGGGCAGAGAGGGAACAAGTGCGCGGCGGCGCCCGCCTCCCTCAACAGGTGAATCACCCCAGTTGAGTCTCGATTCTCGGTGATTCACACCCCGTTCGGCATGACCTGAGCAGAAGGGGGCCGGACGGGATCCCTAGTCTGCAGGCGCCCTCCCGGCAGGCTGGTCACTTGGTTCCGACCCTCGGGGCCGGAACGCACCTGGGTCAGCCCACTTCCGGGGAGGGAGGTGGAGGAGCCCCTCCCCGCCGCCCACCCCCTAGCCCTGCCCTGTGTTCTCACCCTGTGTACCTGGGCCGATCCATTCCCCAGAGCCACGGGGGGTGGAGTGGCTCGGAGATCCACAGTGGGTCAAGCAAGTTTCTCCCCGAAAGCTGGAAGCGTGCTCTTCGTCCACGATATGTCCTCTAGTTAAAATCCTAGAACAGGGTGGGTTTGGAATAGGAACAAGGAACGGAAGGAGGAAGGGGAGGAGCAGGCACCCCTCCCAGTCTTGGTGCGCGCCGCGCCCCCTACCCTCCGGGTACCTGGGAGGGGACGCTCGGGCCCGACTCGCCCAGACCGCCGAGATGGCGCCTTTGGCCAGCCGGCTTTTCTGGGGGCGGCTGGGCTCCTGCCCGGCCACCCCGGGCTGGGGCACTGTCGTCTTCGTGTGGCTCTTTCTCAGCACCTTGTGCACAGGTACGGAGAGCGGGGTCCCTGGTGCCGCGGAACGGCGGGAGGGCACTGTAGAAGGACGATGGATGGAGTTCTCCACTGCCCAGGAGGCAGGAGAACTGGGGGAGGGGGAGCGCAGAGACTAAGGCCTCCTGATCCCCAAGTCTCCGGAGATCCCTTGTGTGCCAGAGAGGAATTCTCTATTCGTGCCTGAGAGCGCTCCCCCGCCCTTGTTCAGAGATAGCAGGAAGTGAAACTCCCGGGACAGCGAATCCGGGAGCGGCAAGGAGAATGGGACCCTTTGTGGGGTAGGGGTGAAGGACCACCGATCACTGGGAAAGGCCGGGATGAGGACTCGGTAGCCCGCCGAGATTTCCAAGTCTTGGGGTAACGGGGAGAAGGCACTTGAGCGTTGGAGTAGAAGATTCCTAGGGGGAGAGATCAAGAAACAGCGCCCAGGCATTTGGTGGGTGCGGTATTGGAAACCCCCCACCCCCCAACCCAACCATGTCCGAAGTATCTGTGCGTAAGAGTCTGGTGGAAGGGACTCAAGGACTTGTTTGGAAACCATCTTCTGCTGGATCTGATGTTTGTTTGGGTGGAAGTATCAGAGGTACTTTACTTTTCAGCAGGCACTTTGGGCGTGTTCATTTGAGGTGGTTTTGGGTGGGCTGAGGTGGGAGGCTGGTGGAGACATTACAGGGGGGCTTTAACCATTGTATGCAAAGCAGTCCAAACAACTCCAAAATCCCCCCCTCCAAATTCACAGAACCCGGAGTAACTTGGAACACTTGGTGGTTGTTTTTGAAGGGGGGCCTTGAGCACTGTGGGCTTTGTGGGGGGCCATTTGGGCTTGCCTGCACGGGCCACAGAGAGGCCCTTTCCATGACAGAATGGGCAAGGGAAGAGGGGGCAAGGGCGGTTCCGAGGTCACACTCTGGGAAGAGGGGTGGACAGGATGTTCCAAGAAATCTGGCCAATGTGACCTTGCACCGGCCGCTTCAGCCCCCTGGGTCTGTAAAATGGGCATGATTATCGGAGCTATCTTACCGGTCTTGGGGATTAAGAAACAATGTGTGCCAGGCGCTTTGTAAAACCGTACACTTGTAAATGTCAAGCTGGTGACAAGTAATGTCGCTCCTTCCTGCTGAAGCACCTCCTTGAGCTCACAGCGGTCCCTCTGCTGACTCTCCTTGCCCTCAGCCCCTGCCAGCGCCATCCAGGTGACTGTGACAGACCCCTACCACGTGGTGATCCTATTCCAACCCGTGACCCTGCCCTGCTCCTACCAGTCGACCACGACCCCCATGGCGCCCATCGTGATCTGGAAGTACAAGTCTTTCTGCCGGGACCGCCTTGCTGACGCCTTCTCCCCAGCCAGTGTTGACAACCAGCTTAACGCCCAGCTGGCGGCTGGTAACCCGGGCTACAACCCCTACGTGGAGTGCCAGGACAGCGTGCGCACCGTCAGGGTTGTGGCCACCAAACAGGGCAATGCCGTGACCCTGGGAGACTACTACCAGGGCCGGAGGATCACCATCACAGGAAGTACGTGGGGTGGGGAGGGGGGAGGCAGGGGGTGGGCTGGGGCTGGACTGGGTGGTGGTGCTGGCTTCCTCATGTCCAACCTGGAGTCCCCACCTGGAAGTTCGTCAGCGCCAGTGTCTGAAAGGGTTGACAGAGGGAGGGATCCTTTCTTCTACCCATCCGTCCATACCCTTATTTAACAGCAAAGGTTTATTGAGCACCTAACATATACCAGGCGCCATTTGAGGCCTTGGATATACAGCAGTAAACAAAATCATCAAATCCCTTCCCTCCTGGAGCTTGAATTCCAGTGAGGGAGACAAATAAGATAAACACAACACATATTATCAAGTGCTTGAAGATAAAGAAAAGTGGGTAATGGAGAGAGAGGCGGGGTTCTATAATAATACTAGTAGTATCAGCAGTAATAAGTAGAATTTATATAAGTAACAACTCTTAAAGAGCCTCCTGTGTGCCAGGCTCTAATCCAGTTTGACATGGATTAACTCATTTAGACCACAATAATTGAGTGGGTAGATTCTGTTATTGTCATTTTACAGAGACCCAGAGAGGTCAAGTGACTTGCACAAGGTCACACAGCTGGTGGGAGTCTAAGTCAGACACTTTGGGTCTAGTCTTCAAGCTAGTAACCCCTTTGCTTGCCCAGGGAGTTCAGCAAAGAACTCACTGAGGAGGTAACAGGAGTGAACCGAAGGGGTGAGGGATTTTAATGGAGAAAGCCTACAACTTGCCAGGTGCTTTATGCCCACATTTTACACTCAGGACAGCTGAGGCACAGAGAGATAAAGTAGCTTGTCTTGGTGCACAGCCAGTAAAAGGCTGGAGCTGGGATTTGAATTCAGGCAGCACTGAGAACCCTTGTCCTTCACCATAATGCTAGCTGCTGATAGGAGGTGCCTGTTGGAACCAGGTAAAGGGCAGTGGGGAAGCTGTTCATTCATTCATCCATTTGTTTGGTATTTATGGGACATCTTCTAAGTGCCAGAAGCTATGGTAACCAGTGCTGGAGCTACAGGGGTGATCAGGTCAGCCAAGATCCCTGTCCTCAAGGAGGTGATGTTCTCGTGGGATGGGACAGGCAACAAACAAGCAGATAAAGAAAGAGTAAGAGAATTTCAGAGAGTCCTGCAAAGTGCTACAAAGAAAACAGACCTGGGTGATATGTGATAATGACTCGGGGCTCACCCCTTAAAACCGCTGCAAATATGATTTGAAGAGGAACTGGGACTGTGCCCCAAAGAATCTAGCCGGCAGAGAGGAGGGTGATGGGCAGCAGTGGGTGAGGGACGAAGGCTCACCTGCTTCAACAAGGATTAGAGTTTCAATCATGGGCATGGGGGCCGAGGAGGGAAGGGGGCATCCCTTTACCGACTCCAAGAGACCAGACCTTGGAGCACAGTCCTTCCCACCCTCTGTCTAGACCATGGGCAGGGACCCAGCATGTCAGTCTTGTTTTGGGGAGGGACTGGCCCTGCTGGCTCTGAATTTCCACGGGCAGCGAGCCCAAAGCATCCTGCTGTTCTTGTGGATAAACGGCTTCTTGCGGGTTCAACCTGTGTAGGCCCCTACCCCATAATCCAGGGACTTCTCCAGCCTGGACCAGGTTATGACCGGACAGCCCTGTCACGACAGCTCCAGTCCTGAGAGTGCCCTTGAAGATTGGCTGGAATTGTGCCCCGTTTGCTGAGTCCAGAACTCAAGTGACCTTCAGGCTCTATCTGGGGCAGATTCTTCCTGCTCCAGAGGCCCCACAGGCCCAGGTCTTTCAAGTTGCCTTGACCTGGGCCCATGTTTGATATAGGCCATGATTTGTAAACATCCATTGTGTGTATGTCCTTTCAGGAAGCCCAGTAGCCATGGGAGCTTCCTCCATTTCAGCTTTGAGGATGGAGAAAAGCAGAGTTCCCTTTGGAATTCCTAGGGTCACCAACGGCCCAGGTTTTAAAAGTGAAAGTCATCCTGGGAAAACCAGAGCAGTGTCCCTCAGCTTGGGTGGGTCCCGCTTCCCCTTCCGTTCTTCCGTCCTTTGGGTGATGTGGGCGCCTGGATTGGGGCCCTGTTTCTACCTCTTCAGGCTGCTTGGGGCCCATGTGCCCCCAGCTCAGTAGTGCTGGACCTGAGAGCTCATGGGACCCCCCCCACCCCCACCCCGAGATCACCAGGGCCGCCTCTGCTGTGTGCAATGAGGAATCAGAGGCCCAGGGAAGTGGAGGAAAGCCCAGCTCCTGTTCCCAAGTGGAGACCCGGCATTTTCTCCTTGCACCTAAAATAATTAGAGCAATGCCCAGCCCAGGTGATGTCAGGACCAGACATAGACTGGGAACAGGGTGCGCCTTGCAGGAAGGAGGTGGGCCCAGGCCTTAGAACTGATCAAAAGAAGCCGGAAAGTGGTATTTTTCATGGGTTTTGAAAACATTGTGCAGGCCAAACAAAATGCATTGAGACCCAGATCCGGCCCGCAGGAGCCCAGAGTTTAGCTTCTGGCCTAGGAGCTCTTGCTGGCCTAGGGGCTGCCTTCCCACCCCGCTCTGGCTTTGGGCGGGGCCCTCCTCTTGGGTTCTGGTTTTGGAGAGGCATTTTTAGAGTCTGATTTAAAGATACAAGTGGAAAAAATGATGGGCCAAGAGGGTGTTATGGAGAATCTGGAGGATTTGGGAGAATGTACGTTAGAGTTTTAGGATGATTCCATGAAAGAACATATGCAGAGGGACCCAGCACATAGTAAGAGATCAATAACTGGGGGCTGGATATGTGACCACGAAGGAGTGTCAGCGCCCAGGGTCACCCTACCTTTCGGGTCACTTAAACTCCTCACGGTCCCCACCTCTACAACAGAGGCACTTCCTGTCTGCCTTCTATTACTGCTCTCACCATCTGATCCTCGATATGTTTAAATTTTTTATTTGTCACTCTTTCCCAGTTAGGATCTGAGCCATATAAGGGCAGGGGTTCATACCTGTCCTCTATAGCAGTGGTTCTCAAACGTGTGGGTCTTAGGGCCTCCTTACACTCTTAATTACTGAGGTCCTCAAAGAGCTTTGTTTTTACAGCTAGAAAACTGAGAAGATAAAAAAAAATTTTTAATGATGATAATAAACTCTATAGATTAGTATAAATAACATACTTTTATGAAAAAATATACTGAGAAGATAAAAAAAATTTTTAATGATGATAATAAACTATAGATTAGTATAAATAACATACTTTTATGAAAAAATAACTGTATTTCCCAAATGAAAAACTTTAATGAAAATGTATGGCATTGATTTTATGTTTTTGCACATCTCCTTAAAGTCTGGCTGAATAGAAGCTGGCTTCTCAAAGCTGCTTCTGCATTCAGTGTATTGTGATAACACACACATGCAGCCTCTGGAAAGCTCCGCACTACACTCATGAGATTAAGTGAAAAGGGCAAATATCTTACGATTATTATGAAAATAACTTTGACCTCAGGGATCCCCTGCAAAGGTCTGGCGGAACCCTAGGTCCCACAGATCACACTTTGAGAACTGTTGTTCTTTAGTGCACCAGGTGCCTCGTTTATAATGACTGTATCAAGCACCTACTCGAATATAGCCACATGCCCAGAACGCTAAGGAAGGTCAGCATGGGGAGGGGAGGGGTTCATTCCCAGTTCCTGGCCAGGCCCTGGAGGACTCAGCAGTGACCAAGACAGACCAGGTTCTGCTTGCCTGGAGCCCGCTTCCTCCTGGAGATGGGATCATGGCCAGTCAGCCCCTAAGCTGGCTGATATAATTAGGCAGTCTGGCAGGGGAGCTGTGCCAGCAGGATGGAACCAGCCCTCTGAGGGTCTGCGAACACAGAGCCAGGCAGAGGGAACAGCAGGAGTGCAGGCTGAGGCAGTTGTGAGCCCAGCACGTGGGGGGGACAGTGAGGCGGCCAGTGTGTCTGGAGTCTAGTGAGTGAAGGAGAGTGGGGGGATGAGGCTGGTGTGGTGACCAGTGGCCGTGTGTCACTGCAAGGGCCTTGTGAGCCAGGGTAAGGCGATTGGAATGGTGTAGATAGACGTTGAGAGGAGGTTTTTCTATGGATGTGAGGTCTTCCTTCCAAAGAATGAAGGAGGCTCCGGGTCTTTCATTCCTTTGGCAGTTGACTGATGCCCAGGTGCTGTGGACTGGGGTGCACGCAGTGGCTGCCCTCGGAACTGTCCTGGGGAAGGGCAGGGGTCCGTGGGGCAAGGTGGTAGGCAGGTCCGAGGGAGCCAGAGAGCCAGAGCAGCTGGGGAGAAAGGCTGTGGGCCTCTGGGGGTGCTGTCTCTGGCCTGTTCCTACCTCCTGTCCTCTGGGGGCCTAAGGTGGAGTTGCCCCGCAGCCCCATCTCACACACTGTCCCCCCCTGGTGAATGGCTGGAGCGATTTAACTAATTAGGGCCTGAGGAGCAGAGAGGAAACTGGATGTGCAGAAGCCCTTTTCTGGTGTAATTAACAGGCTCCTTGCCTGGGGCTGCTTCACAGAGCGTGCTCAAGCCCTGGGCCTGACCTGGAAGCGGGGTGCTGATGGTGGCCGGAGGACTAGGGAACTAGTCCAAGTCTCTCCCTCACATCCCCGCCTTCTCATGCCTGGGTGACTCCTGATCCCTGGAATCTGGCCTGTTTATCTTTGCCTCCTTATCCAGGCCCCAGGCCCCTGGGTCTGCTCTAGGCTCTGTGGTGGGTCGTGTCTTGGGGAGTCGACTTTTGCTTTGGGACATGGGACAGAGGAAAGGCGTAAGTCTGAACTGCTGGCTCTGGAGTCAGACCGTCCCAGCCCCACCACCCCAGTTTTTGCCACAATTGTACAGCTCATCAGTAATTTCACCAGACCCCTTTCTTTTCTCTACAAGACAGGGAAGGTAGCAGTGCCATCTGACAGCCTTCTTGAAATTCCCCGCATTAAGTGTTTAGAACCGAGCCTACAAGGTAGAGCGCCCCTGGTATGAGTGATTCAGTTTTCACTTGTCTGTCTGCAGCCCCTTGCCCATGTGCTCATGGCAGGGGCTGCGGGCATCGGGCGCCCCTCCCCCGAGGTGCCCTCACGCATCTCCTCCCGACGCAGATGCTGACCTGACCTTTGACCAGACGGCTTGGGGGGACAGCGGTGTGTACTACTGCTCTGTGGTCTCAGCCCAGGACCTCCAGGGGAACAACGAGGCCTACGCAGAGCTCATCGTCCTCGGTGAGTGGGCTGGGCCCTGAGGGACAGGGTCGGGGGCTGCTTCTGCCACTGCTGTATCTGCTCTCTGCCCTCCAGCTCACTTTCTGGGCTCTGTCGCCTGCTCTGTTCTCCCCTCACAGCACCACCAGTCACTTGGGCTTATTTGTACCCTGCACCCCAGGCAGGGTAGGGACCCCTCGCCCGCTGCAACATTTCAAATAAACCAGAGCCAGAACTAAGAGTGGAGAGAAATGGGGACTCTACCTCTTCCCAGTCTCCGTTTTTAAAAATACAGAAACGGTTAGAGTTGATGGGCAGTGAGCGAGGAGGGTTGATGGCGTGTATAATTGAGAGGAGGCTTCTGCCCCACCCCCAGAGCCACCTCTCACCCCGGAGTCCCTTGCCAGAGCACTGGAAGCTGGCCCTCTGCCCTGCTGGGATGGCACTGTGTGGCTTGTGTAGTTATTGCTCCCCTTAAGCTCGGCTGCCTCTACAAGCTCAGGGGCAGGCTGGGGTACCCGCCAGCAGCCTCCGCCCGGCTGTGAGGCCCACCCCCCCGCCACGTGTGGAAGGGATGCTGCCGTTAGCCAGATGCTCTGTTCTCAGCCGACACATACAGTCTCGCGCGGTGTGTGCTATATGTGAGGCGTTGCCAGGTCGCACGTTGCCATCATCACATGCATGATGCAAGGTAACGCATGTGTGCACGAGCACATGATGGGGGAGCACGCCCCAGGGCGCTCAGATCATGCAACAGAGTTCATGTCTGGGTGACAGAGTGTATGCACCAGTGACCCAGAGAAATCTGTGTGTTCTTTGGTAAAATGCACAACCTACATCAGCATGTCTCAAGTTTAGTCGCAGGACCCACGTAAAAGAAAGATGATTGAGGATCTCAAAGAAATTTTGTTTAAGTTTCTGTGGGTTGTATTTATAGTTGTTTAACATATTATAAATTGAATCTGGCACACAGGCACACAGTCGATTACCATCAGAGCAAATGACATCATCACATGTGATGGAGCCTGTGGAAAGCTCCCCCGCCTGCACCTCTACTGGTGAAGGAGAGTGAGAAGGGCAAACAATGGCTTAGTGTTATCAGGAGAGCGGCTTGGCCTCCCAGACAGGACCACACTTTGAGAACCGCTGGTTTATATGCTAGAACCTTCTCCTGGGGGCATGTGGCATGGGGTGCTGAGTTCTAGATAGAGCTTTGTTGGTGTACAGCCAGGTGTGTAGATGCCCCTGAGATACAGCACTCGCGGGGCACGGAGTGCCGGGCGGCACCTAAAGGAGACACTAGCCATGCCATGAAACTTGCGTAGGGGACCCCGGTGGGCAGAGAACCCAGGGCCATACTGTGACTTTTATGGGTTGTAGGCACTTTCGCCTTCAAGGGCCTCTTCCTCTGGATTAAAAAAAAACATTATATTTTATGATTGTGTTGTTATAAAGACAAGTCATTGTTATATATTCAGTATTGTCGTATTTTTTTCTTCAGATTTTAAAATAAAACATTTCCATGGGCCCTAGCATTACTATACCTCTTGTGCCTGGTGGAACAGGGACTGCCCCTCTCACCTGGGATGGAACCCTTTGGGGCGATAGGACCTGTGTGTGTGGAAGAGATGGAGTCCCAAACTGAGGTCGATCCTTCAGAGCCCATGGGATACATCCTGGAACCCTTCTGGGCAATAGAATCCCCCGTGGCGGGAGAGAGTGAGTGAATTACATGATGGAAATCTTCTGGAAAACAGCACCCACATAGGATGGGGGGATGGGGGAGGAACCACATGCTCGGACCCTGCTAGTCCACCGACCCCACCTCTTCTGCAGGGCATACCTCCACCCTGATGACCCCGGAGCCGGGCTTCAGGGCAGGGGCAGCATAATCTGTCTCTCTTTTGTCCCTCCAGGCAGGACCTCTGGGGTGGCTGAGCTCTTACCCGGTTTTCAGGCGGGGCCCATGGAAGGTAGGGCGGGTGGAGTCCCCCATGCACCACTTACCGCTTCTGTCCGAGTACTCTCCCCCGCCCTAAACGCCGCACGCTCAGACCCCACTAATAACGCCGCCTGACTCCAACTCCGGGGCATCTAGTGACCTGGCTCTGGGCCGTGGGGTGGGCTGGGCTGGCTGACGAGGGGCCTGGGGTGTAGGCAGGGGGCTCCTGTGACTGGTGCCTGCAGTGCCCTTCTGGGGGTCGGGATCTGGGCACCTGGCTCTCTGTCCTCTCTCAAGGCTACAGCCTATCTTGCTCTGGCCGGGTCGCCCTGTGTTCACTGCCTCGTCCAGATGAGCCTGGGGCGAGTTCCCTAACTTTGGGGCCGGCCCATGTTGTAGAGGAGCGGGCGTCCCTCTGCAGCTGCGCCCCAGCCCCTGGCGTGGAGACTCCAGCGAGGGCTGCAGCTTCCCGGAGAGCTCTGCAGACGGCCCCTGCCCCACCCTCACTCCGCACTGCCCCCGGTGCCCGCATCCCTGTCCCCTCCCCGGCCTCCCAGCTCAGGGCCAGCTCTTGTCTCTCCGCAGACTGGCTGTTCGTGGTCGTGGTCTGCCTGGCTGCCTTCCTCGTCTTCCTCCTGCTGGGCATCTGCTGGTGTCAGTGTTGCCCCCACACCTGCTGCTGTTACGTCAGGTGCCCCTGCTGCCCCGAAAAGTGCTGCTGCCCAGAGGCCCGTAAGTGTCCCTCGCCCCTCGCCTGTCCGCCCCCGCTTGGCCTCCCTCCTGAGTCCAGGGAGAGGAGGTGGCCGTCTGCCTGCCTTCCGGGACGGTGCCACTCACCGGTCTGGAGGTTTTTGGCCCTGAGGCATGTGGGTTCTCAGCTCCGCAACCCGCGCTCCGTGCATTGGAAGGCAAAGTCTTAACCACTGGACCACCAGGGAAGTCCCGGTCTGGAGGTTTTAAGGGGAGCAATTTGGGAGAAAGTGGGCCAAGGAGGACCTGCTGTTTTAGATTATCATTTACATACTTCAGCTCTTCACTTATTTTTCACCTTTCATTTATTTTGAGTCTTTGCTTTTGAAAGTATAATTTATGCACGTGGTAAAAAAAAAAAAAAATTCAAATCGTACAAAACATTATTCACCGGAAAGTAAAACTACCTTTAAAAACAGAATCTTGGGGACTTCCCTGGCGGTCCAGTGGTTAAGACTCCGCGCTTCCACTGACGGGGGAACATGTTTGATCCCTGGTTGGGGAACTAACATCCCACATGACACGCGGGGTGGCCAAAAAAAACAAAAACAAAAAACAAAATCTAAGTGAAAAAGGTGAGAAACCAAACAAGGTTGACAGCCCCAGCAAATTCAAGCATCTTTTAACAACCCACATCCACACAAGCACTCCGGATTTCCCACGGGTGCCGTTTAAGGACACATCCAGGGCCTCAGAGTGGGCACCTGCAGGCCTGGGATTAGACGTGGGACCAGAGATGGAGGGAGAAGCAGCAAACAAAACAGGGGTGGAAAGGAAGAGAGAGTCTCCCTCCTCCAGCTGCCCCGTTCCCCTTCCTCAGGGACCTCAGCACTGCCGGTTGCCTTCCAGAGAGCGTCTGGGTGAACCAGCACCTCTGCACTCCGTTGTTGGGAAGTTCGCATGACTATTTTCTTCACCTCTGACATGGAAGTTTACACTGGCTACTTTCTTATATTCAGACATATCTGCTCTCTTGTTCCTTGTATTGAAAGTGGGCCATGAAAGCACACTCCCCTACTAGTTCTTAGTGAGGACACCTCACCTTTTCCTTCATCATTGTCAAGTTCACCGTATCTTTACTTGATGAACAGATGATGTTGGTAGATAGAAATAAATAACTTTACGTGTTAGGAGCACCTAGACTATGGGAGACCAAAAGGGGGACGGACCTGCCCCTCTCCTGGCACCTGCTGATTTCTAGGCCAAGGTGGTGGAAAGAATTAGCCATGTAGCTCAGACGGCTGTGTGTTGGCATCCATATATTTAAGGTTTCCACGTGCCATAACTCCAGTGTAACATGGTCCAGGTAAAATCATAGGCAGTCGTTGCAAGCTTGGGCAGGTGGAGGTTTGAGTCCTGGCTGGACACCTTACCTGTTGGGAAGCCCAGTGAATGACCTCCCCTCTCAGCCCCAGTTTCCTCCTCTGTAAAATGGGGCCATGGTAGAGCCCGCTGTACAGGGTGAGTTGGGATCTGGTGAACTGGTGTGTCCCGCATTAACTGCGGGGCTTGGCCTACATAGAGTGTTCCCCGCCCACTAGCTGTTGGACATTGCTGCTGTCAGCGTTGGTAAATCAGAGCCCTGCCACTCACACCACGTGACCTCAGACGAGCAGCTGGTTTCCTTCTCTGCAAGGTCCTGCCGTCACGGGGGCATCGTGAGCATCAAGGGAGCACTGTGTATGCAGGCCCAGCACGGGGCCGCATCTCAATCCATGCTGGCTAACTTTAGTCACTGAACTCAGCGGTGGGCAACCTGCTTCATCGCGGCCCTGAAAAAAGAAATCCACTGCTCTCTGGAGGCCTGTGCTGGCCATCCCCTCTCCCTCTCATCATTTTTAGTGAGAGCTTCTTGCTTATTGCTTGGGCAGTGGGTGTTGGTCATTTCACAGGTCGCGTGGAATCCTCAAGGGCTGCAAACAAGTTCGCAGTTACCCCACTAACTAAGGCTGGGACCAGGACTGCAAATGCCAGGCCCAGGGCCCCATTTCCTCCATCCTGAGACCCTGTTACCCCAAAGCGAGGTCCCATTAACTCCCTGCCGGAGGCCCTGTCGTTTCTGTCACAGCCACAGTCCTGCTGAGCTGTCCTGGAGCAGCATCTCCCACAGTTAATTATAAAAGGGCACATCAGCTGAGCCGCGAAGGGCTTCTTCAGGGCTGGGTTGGGGTGGGGCTGAGCACTGAGCCTTCTGCCTCCCAATTGAATCAGAGGTGAAGGGAGCTTTCTGAGCCCATCTCCCCACTCCATCTTCCTGTTGGAGTCCCGGGGAGGAAGTGACTTGCCCAGGCCCATGACTTTTGCCTCAAAGCAGCCACCAGGACCCAACCTCTTGCCTGGGGAGGAAGGTGGCAGGGAGAGGAGGAGGATTTGCCCTTGAGCTGTCAAGCCTAGAACCAGGGGGGAGGTGGGGTGGGAAGAAGGCATGTGGCCCCTGGGGGCCTTCTCATGCTGTGTGTCCTCCCCAGTGTATGCTGCGGGCAAAGCTGCCACCTCAGGTGCCCCAAGCATCCGCGCTCCCAGCACCTATGCCCACCTCTCCCCTGCCAAGACCCCAGCCATGATTCCCATGGGCCCTCTGTACAACGGGTACTCTGGAGACTTCGACAGGAACAGCTCAGGTGAGGTCGGGGGGGAGCCAGGAGCAGCTGGGGCAGGGGGTAGGCTGGGTATTTGGCCATTAAGGGGTCTGGGGCTGGAAGGGGGGCTTGGGGGCTGGGAATGCAGGGTTTTCCTCCTGACAGCCAGTCTCCCCCAGTTGGTGGCCACAGCTCCCAGGTACCCCTGCTTCGTGACACAGACAGCAACGTGACCTCTGGTGAGAACCAATCCTTATGAGGTTGGACATGCCTATAGGGGCGGGGGCTGGGTCAGCATCCAACCTCCCGGAACTGATCACCTCCAACTCCTGTCCCCAGAAATCCGTAGTGGCTATAGGATTCAGGCCAACCAGCAGGACGACTCCATGCGGGTCCTGTACTACATGGAGAAGGAGCTGGCCAACTTTGACTCTTCTCGACCTGGTCCCCCAAATGGCCGTGTAGAGCGAGGTGAGGAGCCTTGGGGTCTGAGGGGTTCTTGCGGGGGTTGGGGGAAACATGGCTCCCTGATACCTGCTCCAAATCCTGGACACGATCCCTCATTCCCTACCATGGCCACAGTGAAGTGTACGATCATCACTAAATAGATGAAAAGCCTAGGGCCCCCTTGAGAGTATATGAGCCAAGTGGCTGACATTGCTGGACCACAGGGCTCCTGACATTAGGTCCTGACCTCCTCTCACCAGTGACACCTTCCTTCCCACAGCCATGAGTGAAGTCACCTCCCTCCATGAGGACGACTGGAGATCCCGGCCTTCCCGGGGCCCTGCCCTCACCCCGATCCGGGATGAGGAGTGGGGTCACCACTCCCCCCGGAGTTCGAGGAGGTGGGAACAAGAGCCCCCCCTGGACCGGCCAGGGAGTGGCTGGGGGGCCGGGCGGCCCCGAGCCCGTTCTGTGGATGCCCTAGATGACCTCGCCCGGCCAGGCTCCGCTGAATCAGGGAGGTCTCCCCCAAGTAGTGGGAGGAGAGGCCGGGCCTGTGCACCCCCGCGAAGCCGCAGCCGTGATGACCTCTACGACCAAGACCAAGACGACTCAAGGCACTTCCCACACTCCCGGGATCCCTACTATGATGACTTCAGGTCTAGAGGCCGCCCTCATGCTGACCCTAGGGCCCGCTACCACCCCTCCCGGGACCCTCCAGATGATGGCTCCAGGTCTGGGGACCCCCAATATGATGGGCAGCTACTAGAAGAGGCCTTGCGGAAAAAGGGGCCAGCGGAGAGAAGGAGACCTTACAGGGAGGAAGAAGAGGAAGGCTACTACCCTCCAGCGCCTCCCCCTTACTCTGAGACTGACTCCCAGGCCTCACGGGAGCGGAGGCTTAAGAAGGTGAGTGAACGGCCCTACCTGGCTCTAAGAGCCTTCCTGGACCCTCTTCTCCAGTCCTCCCCAGCTCACATCCTTCTTTCTTTTTCCCTTGCAGAACTTGGGCCTGAGTCGGGAAAGTTTAGTCGTCTGATCTCAACGTTTTGTATGTAACTTTTGTACTTTTTTTTAAATTTGAGGAATTATCGATGATCTCTTCCTAAGACTAATAAAACTTATGATCACAAGTCCTAAGTCTGGAGGGAAGCGTTTGTTTTGCTGCGCGAGGTGGGGAGCCCGAACAGCTGCTGTGTGTGTCTGCAAAAGGCCGCATGTCCAGTTCTGTCTTGGGACTTGCGTCCCGACCCAGGAGGAAAGGACCAGCTCTGCCTTCTCCGTCCCTCGGCGGCCAGGAATACGTGCCCCACGCTGGCTCCGCCCCGCCCTGCGTGCGCGCCCCCGGACCCGCCCAGACGTGCGCATGCGCCTCGGGCCCCCGCCTTCGCGCACCACAGCGCGGCCGCCGGGGGCGCGCGTGTGCGCTCCTCTCCCCTTCCACCCCATCTACTCTTCCCCCCCCCACCGACCTACTTTTCTGTCTCCAAACCCCGCCGCCTGCCTCTTTCCCGGCGACCAGAGCCCCTCCTCCGGGTTCCCCGGCGTTCCATCCGGGCCCGCGTTCCACTCGGGCGGCCCGCCGGCGGGTGCCGGGGCGGCGGCCGCGCTGGCGGCGGCGGCGACGGCGACCTCGCGCCCCGCCGACACCCGGGCCCGCGCACCCGCCCTCCATCGGAGACAGACAGCGCGCGCGCTCCCCGGGGGCTGCCCTCCCCCCGCGCGCGTCGGCCCCGGGCTCGCGCCGCCGCCGCCGCGCGCGCGCAGCTCAAGTAAAGGAGGAAAAAAAAGGGGGAAAAAATAGAAAGCGGCGGCGGCGGCTGCAGCAGCGATCCGCCGCCGCGCTGGGCCAGGCCGGGCGGCGGACGCGCGAGCCGGCGACCCAGGGGAGAGGCTGCGGCCATCCAGGGCGGGCCGGGTTAAAAAAAGTCGCGGCGGCGGCGGCAACTCAGGGAAGGAGGCCCGAGGGCCGCGAAGAGCGGGCGGGGGGCGGCTGCGCTGCGTCCCGGAGCCTAGAGCCGCCGGGAGCCGGCCGGCGGGCGAGAGGGCGGAGGCGGCTGCAGGAGCAGCGGCGGCGGCGGCGGCGGCGGCATCTCCTCCTCACATGACCCCACTGTTTGTCCCCGTGATCAGCGCGAGCGGCTCCCGTGTCTCCTCCGTCCCCTCCTGCCGCGCGGCGTGAGCGCCGGGCTCGGGGCCCCCCCCCCCCCCCCCCCCCCCCATGGACATGCTGGACCCGGGTCTGGATCCTGCTGCCTCGGCTACCGCTGCTGCTGCCGCCGCCAGGTAAGGGAGCCCGGCCGATCCGCGCCCCCGCGCGCCCTGGCCCCGGCCCTTCGGCCTGGCCGCCATGATCCCGAGCGGCCGCCGGGCCCAGCTCAAAATGGAGGCCGCGAGGGAGGGAGGACCCGCGCGAATATCCCTGGCCCCCGGACCTGGCGGTGCCGCAGCCCCAGACTGGGGCGGGCGGGATGGGGGCCCTGCACCTGGGCGAAGGGGCGGGGGCGCGGGCAACCTTGACCCCCTCTTCTTCCCGTCCTCCCCGCAGTCACGACAAGGGACCCGAGGCAGAGGAGGGCGTCGAGCTGCAGGAAGGTGAGTGCTCGCGGGGCCCACCGGGGCCGCGACCTGCGCCCGGGAGGGCACTGGGTGCGCCCTGGCCCGCGCCACCTCTGACCATCCCCCCTACCCTCCTCCGACCGCAGGCGGGGACGGCCCTGGGGCGGAGGAGCAGACGGCGGTGGCCATCGCCAGCGTCCAGCAGGCGGCGTTCGGCGACCACAACATCCAGTACCAATTCCGCACAGAGAATAATGGAGGACAGGTGAGCCTGCGGGCCCGGAGACCGGCGGGCAAGTGGAGGGTTGAGCCCCGGGTAGAGTGGGCGGGCTGGGAGGGGCTCGGACCTGGCCCCTACCCGGGCCCCAGCGCGGGTCTTCCTTCTCTGCCGCCCCCTGCAGGTGACATACCGCGTAGTCCAGGTGACTGATGGTCAGCTGGACGGCCAGGGCGACACAGCAGGCGCCGTCAGCGTCGTGTCTACGGCTGCCTTCGCGGGGGGGCAGCAGGCTGTGACGCAGGTGGGTGTGGATGGGGCCACCCAGCGCCCCGGCCCCGCTGCTGCCTCTGTGCCCCCAGGTCCCGCAGCGCCCTTCCCACTGGTAGGTGCCCAGCAACCCCTGGGGGGATGGAGAAGGGACACTGCCTCTGTTCTCGGGGGAGCCCCAGGGGGTGGGGCACGTGGGACCAAGATGCTGCCTTCAGGCCCTCAGGTGAAATCTCTGTTCTGCACAGTGAAACCTGGGGCAAGATCTTTGGAACTTTTTTTTTTTTTTTTTTTTTGTGAAAGGGGAATCACAGTAACAGGACAGTCTCTTAAAAGTTAAAAGTGGGTCAGTTCACTAAGTGATTGCTGAGTATCTGTCGAGTTCCAGGGCTGTGAGACACAGGGCAGAGTGGCACACACAGAGGGGTTCCCCACTCTCCCTAGAGAATGCAGTAAACATCAAATATGGCAACTAGGGGGATGGATTGGGGAACAAAGATGGCTAAGGGTGGCCTCTGTCCTCCTACTCCCTAGGCTGTAATCCAAAATCCCTTCAGCAATGGTGGCAGCCCGGCAGCTGAGGCTGTCAGTGGGGAGGCACGATTTGCCTATTTCCCAGCGTCCAGTGTGGGAGATACCACGGCTGTGTCCGTACAGACCACAGACCAGAGCTTGCAGGCTGGAGGTAAAGGAAGGAAGGGGCCAGGGCGGAAGGCAGGGGAGGCAACAGGCCTAGCAGGGAGGGAAGCTCCCCCGGCCAGTTCTGACTCTGTCCCCAGTTTTAGCACTAACCCCTGCTTTCCCTGCAGGCCAGTTCTATGTCATGATGACGCCCCAGGATGTGCTTCAGACAGGAACGCAGAGGACAATTGCACCCCGGACACACCCCTACTCCCCGTATGTGCAGCAGACCTGGTCCCAGGAGTAGGGGACACTGGGAGGGCCTGGTGTGGGGGCCCAAGGAAGGGAATGTGTTTCTGAAATCGGAGCCAGGCAGTTGAGTACATGGCAGGCAGTTGGTGTATTTTTTGGTCGGTTTTTGTTTCTTTAATTTAAGTAAAGAAAATGCCATATTCTTTCCTCTCTCTCTTTCTTTCTCTTTCTCTCTCTGCGTATGGATATGTGTTGCAAAGATCATTTTTAAGTCTGACTCCTTAATAAACGTTTGGACCAATGGGCTGGAGGTAACATGCACCTATTTTTTTTTTTCTTTTCTAGGAAAATCGACGGAACCAGGACACCACGGGATGAGAGAAGGAGAGCTCAACATAATGAAGGTAAGGTCAGGGTAGAGCTGCTGGGCCTCATGGGCACAGCCTGGCCCGGTGCTTGGAGTCACAGATCAGCAGGCATGCGACAAGTACGTGAGAGGTGCTTGTCGAATGCTGGAAAAGCAGAAATGTGGAGGTTCGCTGTCGCGAGCAAATAGGCAGGAGGTGTGAGCTGCAGTGTGTTTAACATCTCGGCTAGTGACTTTGAATTAATTACTAATATTTTAAATGGCAAGTTTCACATTCATGTATGGATTTCCTGCTCCTCTTGGAAAGTTGGGTTGGTCTGGCTCACCTGGACCTGCCTTCCCACGAAGCAGCTGTTTTGCTCAAGCCCCCCACGGCTCTGCCAGCCTAGCTTCCAGGAGTAGCTCTGGTCTGAGAGAGAGTACATCTGAAGATGAAACTGCGAGAAGTCCATGTCTCTGGCTGAGGCCAGAGCATGTCCAGGGGACACTTCCACCCAAATAGCCATCATTCAGCAGATATTTCCTGAAGGTGGATACTAGGCTGGGCAGTACGTGCCCCGTGCCACTAGTTGGAGTGTCCAGGAAGCTCAGAGTAGTTCAGGCTGTTTGATTGAACACTGACTGGGGGATCAGGTGACGTTTCCCCCAGGGAAGCGGCCTTTGGGAGTGCCTGTCCAGCAGAGGGAAGCACAGGAAGGCAGGGTAGAGTGAGGTTGCTTCGTGGGTGCTGGTTTGGTTAAAGCAGAGGTTCTATGTGGAGTGCTTGGGAGGAGAGAGCTGGGAGGGTCAAGGAAGGCCTTGAACTTCAGGGTGAGGACCTGAGAGTCCTAAAGGTGTTTGATTGGGAGGTGGGCTTATGCAGCTGTGATCTAAGCTGCTCAGTGAGTTCAGGCATTCATTCAGCACATACGTACTGTGTGCCAGCCCCTGTTCTAGGCCTCAGATACAGCAGCAGATAATGGAACAGACACCCTGGCTCTCACAGGGTGTTCATTCTGGTGGGAGAGACAGAAACTACAGAAAGCTACAATAAGACGTCAGGGAACATAAGTCATGTGTCACGTGAAGGAAGATAAGCCCGGGTAAGGAGATGGAGGGTTATGGCGGCAGTGTGCTCTGTAGGCCTTTCTAGAAGTGATGGCTGAGCAGGGGCCTGAATGGGAAGAGTCCCAGGCAGCGAGGGACAAGCAAGTGCAAACACCCAGGCCTGGGCTGGAACAGACTTGGTGCGTCTGAAGAAGAGCAGGTTTCAGGAAAGATAAGAGGAAGTTGGTGGGGTCGTGGGTGGCCTGGCCAGGGCCAGATCACGTGGGGCCTTGTCAGAGGCCTTCCCGGGGTCCCCATTCCTAGATTTTTATTCTGCTTCGAGGGGAAGTAAGCAGAGGGATTGCGTGTGGAGGCTGGATGGTGAGGGTGATGGGGCACCAGAGGTTAGGGAAACAAGAGTTGACTGTAGCTGGGGGCCTCAGACAGGGCGGGGCCTGAACGGGGCTTGCGGGGGCCCGAGCTGTGGGGCGGAAGAGCACAAGGCTGCAGAATCAGGATTTCGTGAATCAGGCTTTCATGACGGGGTCAGGTTCATTTAAAGGGAAGGGTTGAGTGTGAGCTTGGTTTTGGGTGTGATGGGTTTCAGGGGTCTCCAGCTGTCTACCTCGGGCAGTCCTGGCTCTACTGCGTACTGGTCATATGACCTTAGGCTGGTTCTTAACCTCCGCGCCTGTTTAGTCCTCTTAAGAATGCGTTAACACGACTGACTACCCCAGAGGCTCGTCGTGAGGGTGCAGCACGTTGAGTCGTGAGCCCCCAGCAGGGTGGTATGCCGCCTGGTAAGACCACAGCTAACGATTCTCGGGAGACCAGCCAGCCACCCTCCACCCTCCTCGCACTCTGCCTCTCACTGGATTAATCCAGCTCCAAAGTCTTGACTTCTCCTCATCCTGTAAAAATCAGTCTCGCTGTGACCTTGCCCTTGCCCTCCAGCTGTGGCCTGCCCACTCTCTCCTAACCTGCAGAGTGTTTGACCCATCCTCTGCCTGGCCTCCCCGTACCCTTGGCAGTCTGGCTCACCTCTCTATCAAAACGGCTCTATTTAAGGTCACTCGTGATGACCTCATTGCCAAATCCACTGGCTTCCTTTCCTGTCTGCGCTCCAAGCATCTGACCCTGCCCGTTCCCCTCCTTTCGGGAATGTTCCTTTCTGCTCTACCTGCTCTGATTCTCCTTTCCAGCCTGCTCCTGAGGGCAGGGCTTCACAGTCACGGCTGTCCTCACGGGGTGCTGAATGGGTAGGTCGGAGGGGGAGCTTGGGAGTCCGTGTTTCAACAAGTTCCCCAGGTGACTCTTCACGATGGGCGAGGTTTGGAAAGTGCTTTGGCTGTTAGCGTTTCTTGAGGTCCAGCCCCTTCTTCTAGCGGTCTCAGGAGAGTGAAACATCAGGCCCAGGGATGGTCAGTATCCCCGAGACCCTATCCCCGGTTGTCGGTGTTTGTCGTTTCTCCCGCGAGTGCGTCTGCGAGCTTTATCCAGAAAAGTATGTGATTCCAAAAAGGAGAGACTGCCCCCTGATGTTCTCCCAGGGCTTCCCCCGCCCCCCGCACTGCACAAAGCTGTCTTTCTGCTCCATCTCTCTGGATCTCCTCTGCACCCATATTTTGAAGTGCCCGTTCAGAATCTCCATTTCTGGTTGTCCTTGAAACACCTCACACTCAACTTGTCCAAGACAGAACCTTCTGTCCCTCCTTCCCAAAGCCTCCCTTTTCCAGAGCAGCAAAAGGCACCCCTGTCATGATTACCGCAGCCAGACTTGAGAGCCAGGCCACTTCAGCTCTGCCCGTTTCCCTCACATCCACAAGCCCTGAGACGCCGTGCCGAAGTGGACCTCAAATCAGCTCTGTCTCCTTTTTCCCTCTTTCCCACATTTCTTGGTACCACAGGGGCCCATCTCTGGGTCGCAGATGCTTCAGGGGCCTGAGGGAGTCAGGATACTTAGTGTGGCAGAAAGGGGAGTGGTGATCCCTGTGGAGAACTGGGGTCTGTGTGTCTGTCCTGCCTGAAGGGTGACTGCATGGTGCCAGCCATCGCTGTCGTGTCAGAATTTGGGCCCCCTACTGCCAGAACCTCTGAGAAGCCAGAAATCCAGGTCTTTTATGAAGTCTGATTTTTGAGTTGCTTTTTCTGTTGCGTCGGTTTCCACTCGTACTGTTACTAATTTATTTCTTCTGCTTAATATGGGTTTAATTTGCTGGGGGTTTCCCCCCAGCCTCTTAAGATGATTTTAAGCCTTTCTTTATTCTCAATTTAAGGCTTTACAGTTGCGAATTCCAGTCCAATGCTGCTTTAGCTCTATCCCATTGGGATAGGTTGTGCTCTCTTGTCATTCAATTAAAGATATTTCTAGTTTTCCTTATGATTTCTTTGAGCCATGGCTTATTTGGAAGTGTGTTGTTTAGCTACGAATGTTTATGGATTTTCTGGCTATCTTTTTGTTACTGATTTTTAAGTGAGTTTTGTTGTGGTCAGAGAACGTACTCTATGTATATAATTTCAGTTATTTGAAATCCGTTGAGACTTACTTTTACGGCCCCAAATACGGTCTGTTTTGGTGAAAGTTTCTGCGTGTGTTTGAAAAGACAGTGTGTCTGCTGCTGTGTGTGGCGTGCTCCGTCGGTGGTATAGGTCAGGTTGACTGACAGTGTTCAGGTTTTCTATCCTCATTTTTTTTTATCTACTTGTCCTGTCAATCGCCGAGGACTGTTGATGTCTTACATTTGTGGATTTGCCCATTTCTCCCATTAGTCCTGGCAGATTTTGCTTCTAAATTGTGTTTTAAGTGTTGTATGGGTGTGACTTAAGCCTTCTGAGAAACGGACATGGCCTTGGTTTTAACTGGTCTTCCTCCGTTTCGGTTGTGCCGAAGTGGTCTTCCCAAGCCACAGGCCTGACCACATTGCCAAGAAAGGCCCTAGACTCGAGGGCCTAGACCCCTAGGGGAAGAGAAGACAAGGTCCAGACCTGCTAGCAGGGCATTCAGGGGTTCTCAATCTGTTTCTACAATCTATTCCTGCCACCCTGCGCCACCCCCTGCACCCTCCAAGGTGTTTCCATATCACCGTTTCTGGGTTTCTTTATGCCTGTCGGCCTGATGTCCTTCCTCTCAGAAAGCAGCCCAAATGTTTCCTTTCTAAATCCTTCTCTGAAGATATACCCCACCTCACTCCATGCAGAATGCGTCGTTCCACCCTGGCGTTCCCCAGGCGCTCGGTACAGTCTTCAGTTATAGCACACAGCCCTGTGGCGTCAGCGTCTCCTGTTCACGTGCGCGTCACGCTGGTGCCGTGAGTGCCAGCAGGACAGAGGTTGAGTCCACCATGGACTTCAGCCTCGCGGAGTGCCCTGCGCACAGTAGGGCAGGCGGTGAGTTTCGAAGAAGCAAATGCGAACTGCTGTCCCCGGCCCCATCCCTGCCCCCGGTGGTTTGAAGTGAGGAGTGTGTGTGGGATGCGGCTGCAGCGCGGAGCCCAGGCTCAGGAATGTCGGGCTGCGGGAGGGTAGAGGAAGGAACTAGGCAGCCATCTGCTCTAGAGCTCCTCAGCTGAACCCCTAGAGTGGAGCGCGCTGCTGAGGGACGTGGTGGCCAGTGCTGCCAGACCTGGGCAGACCCTTAGCTCCGCTGCTGTTTTGGACCACAGAGTCCCCAAAGACCGTAAGACAGGGTCGTCCTCGCTGGGAAAGTTCACTCACCACGGTAGTGATGGGGCCCAGGTCTGTGCACTCGCTGACCCCAGGGCCGGGGTCAGGTGAAGCTCAATACCGGGCATCATCTTACCGTGGTAGGGGGAGGTTTCGGCGGAAAGAGAGGAGAGGGAGGGAGGAAGCGAGTCCACGTGGGAGGGTGTTGTCACCGAGGCCGAAGTGGGGGGCTCTTGGAAGGACCGGTCAGCAGCGAGTGGGCAAAAGCAAGTGCCCGGAGAAGACAGTTGGATGTGCCTGTTAGTGGCCAGGCCCATCCTTTGAGGGAGCAGTCGGGTCGGGGGGTGGGGCTGGCCTCAGAGGAGGAGAGGAGTCAGGGGCAAGCTTCTGGCCCACCCCATCTTTCTCATGCTCACCCGACCCCTCCCCCAGTCTCCCAACCCTGAGAAAATACCCCTTGGCCCTCCTTGCCAAGTCCCACCTACGGTCCCCGCTCCTCTATAGACACCACCTGCATTTGTCCATGGGCTGCCCTGGCAGGGGGATGAGAGTGTGTGGGTGAGAGTCACAGGGGCAGCTGGGCTTTCTTGTGTGTCCCCAGCAATTGCCTAGTACGAAGGGCTGGGATAGCTTTGTTCAGTGAGCCCCAAACCAGGGGTCTCAGGCTGCCGTGCAGGCAGACCCCAGGCCGCCGTCATAGGTCATGACAGGCCAGATGAGAAGACAGGGCAAAGACACATACGAGTCCTGCCTGAAGGGGGCAGCTTCCCCGCAACTCAGCAGACAGAGTGAGATTGTGGTGTTTTATGAAATAAATCACAAATCTGGACTTTTCAAGTGAAATATGCCAGTAGTTTGTCAAACCTGGCCTTCAAGAGAGGGTCCGTAGCGTTTCTTTCTGGGTGACCCAGTGCCCTGATGGGCCAGGCCCCTGAGAGCCGCAGTGCCAGCCGGGGAAGCTGAGACTTGCTGCGGGGACCCTGGAAAAGGACTTCCAGTGGAGGTGAGACGTGGTCAGACCGTGATTTTAAAGATGAAAAGAGAAATAGGATCGTGGGGCCCAGAGCTGTGGGGAGACCTGAGCACCGTGGAGAATCAAATGCAGGGGCCGTGGGGACTGGAGAAGGGTGCCCCGGTCCTGTGTAAAGGGCTCTGGCCCATTCTTGCCTGCCAAGAACACGTGCCCACTGTGGCCACAACTCCAGTTTTCAAAAGAGGCCAATTGTTAGGTGAAGTTTCCTAATTTTTAAATGTTGAATCAGATTTTTGAAAACACGCTGGGCGGGTAAAGCGAACCCTGCAGCCCCCCAGCTGTCGATTCTGCCTTGAGGTACGTGTGGCACTTGAGGGTTCCTCTTGAGGAGCGATGTGGAGGGGGCTGGAGCCAGCTGCCTGGGTTCAGATCGGAGCCCCGCACTTGCTGGCGGTGTGACCTTGGGTGGCCTCGGCTCTCGTGGCACCTGCCTTAGGAGGTGAATCGCCCGGGCACAGAGGGAGTGCTGTGAACATAGCCTTGTTCTTGCTGTTCTTGCTGCAGTGGAGCGGAGGCGGAGGGACAAGATCAACAACTGGATCGTCCAGCTTTCAAAAATCATTCCAGATTGTAATGCAGATAATAGCAAGACAGGAGCGGTGAGTGCCCTCCGGCCCTCAGTGCTGTGGCGGCCCGTCCCCGACCCCTTTCGGAGAGTCTGCCTGGCCGCCAGAGGTGGGAGCCGCCCGGGGCCGAGCCGGTGGGCGGCGGGCGGCGGCCAGCGGGCAGTGCTGATGCTCATGCCCACCCCCCAGAGTAAAGGAGGGATCCTGTCGAAGGCCTGCGACTACATCCGGGAGCTGCGCCAGACCAACCAGCGCATGCAGGAGGCCTTCAAGGAGGCCGAGCGGCTGCAGATGGACAGTGAGCTCCTGAGGCAGCAGGTGAGCGGCAGGCCTGGGCGGGTGGCGAGGCGCGCCCAGGAACCCCAGGACGCGGGGAGCCAGCCCCGGCTGCCTGTGCCCCGTCGTGTCTGGCAGATCGAGGAGCTGAAGAACGAGAACGCCGTGCTCCGCGCCCAGCTGCAGCAGCACAACCTGGAGATGGTGGGCGAGAGCGCCCGGCAGTGACGCCGTCCGCAGCGTGCGGCGCGGGCCGCCTCCGGGCCCCTGCCGTCCCTTTCCCCAGCCCTTAGCACAGAGAGGGACAGACGCCCCTCCCCCAGCTGCGTTTTTTATAGTAGATTTTTAACAAAAAACGGGGAGAAATAATGAATTTCTGTGGATAAGCACCCACTGCTCGCCTCAACTTGGAAACAATATCCTCCCTGCCCGTCTGTCTGTCTCCCTTCTCCCGGCCCCTACTCAGCCCTGGCACTTCTAGTGGTCTCACCTGGAGGCAAGAGGAAGGAGGACAGAGCCCCTGCCATACCCCACTGCCTCCTTGGACTCTAGAGGTACTGAGACAGGGTGCTTACGGGAAGGAGGGGAGCCTTTGGGGGGCCAGCCCTGGGGCCTGGACCTAAGCAGGGAGGCCATGTCCCACCCCACCTCTTGTTTCTGGAACCCTGCTCCCCTTTGGGTGTGTGAGTGTGTTCTAATTTTCTTTATGGAAAAAAATGGACAAAAAAAAAGAGAGAGAGAGGTATTTAACTGCAATAAACTGGCCCCATGTGGCCCCGCCTTGTCTGTCTGTGTATCTGTCCATCTCAGGTGTGGGGAGGGAGTCTGGGGTCTGTGCAGGGCTCCTGAGGGCAGGGCCTCCCTCTTGTGTTCGTGGCTGTGTGCTGGTCCCTGCCATCCAGTACCGCCTGGTACCCAGTCTGTTGGTTGTGTGGATGAAGGAATTAAGGAATGAATAGCCTCGCGGAGGCCCAAGGTGTTGCATATGTGGTGTGGGGGACAGGGGGAGCCAGGGTCAAGGACATGTCCCACGTGTTTGGAGGAGAGGCTGGGGTCTTCTGTGTCACCAGTTCCGAAACAGGACTGGCTCCTGGCCCTGCTCTTCTGGGCTGACGCCCTCCCCTCTGCGTCAGCCAATGGTGGGGCCTGGCCTTGAGCACCCCCACCCCCAGGGAGGGCAGATGGCCAGGAAGCCAGGCTTGGCCCGTCAGCCTGTCGCCTTGCACTGCAACTCTGGCGCCTGTGCTGTGACCCCTGCCCCTGGTTGATGATGAAACCTGGCCTGAGTTGAGATGCAGTGATGCCTGGCAGTGCTGGGGGATGCTGCTGTGTCTCCCCGTGCAACTCCAGCCACTCCCAGCATCTAGGCCTGGTCACCTGACTGAGCTCGCCACGCTGCGCCCATCCCAGATGCCCCCAGCTGGTTTCTTCCTTCCAAGAGCCCCGCCTCCTTCCCTCCTCTGTCTGAGAGTGAGGTTGTGTGCAGCCGGAGGGGCCTGACAGAGTGAGTGGGGAGGCAGATGGCAGGGAACAGCATTACTTCCCAGGGGCCCCCACTTTTGTGCTCTTTGAGTGGGCCCTGGCAACAGTTTGGGGCCAGGAAGAAGAGTTCATTCCTTGACAGCACCATCCCCAGGTTCGTAGGGTTAACACTGGATGGCCCTAGAGTGAGCCGGGGAGGGAAAATGGCCAAGGGGCCATCTCTGGAGTCAAGGTTTGCTGTTGTCCTGGGCCGTGTGCGCTCTAAGATGGTTCAGGTCATGGGTAGCAATGAGGTTGCTGCAGTCAGGCAGCCTCGGCTCAGCTCCCCTTCCCATGGTGGGCAGGGAGCCGGCCCTCTGAAGGAAAGCCTGGGTTGTTAGTGTTTGCCAACGTCTGTGGTGTAAGGACTCCCACATCAGTGGGTTTCAAGGTGCCAACACGATGCCCCTAACTTTGGAGTTGGGATGGGACGTGCACAAGCTGCTCATTGAGCCATATGAGCCAGGTCCAGCAGACCCACCGTGCCCTCCTGTGTTTTCTGGGAGGCAGGAAAGCCTGGTGATGAGGGCACAGGCCCCAGTCAGGCTGCCCGGGCTGAAGTCCCGACTGCCTCTGGCTGGCCGAGCTTGGGCAGCGCCCTCACCTTTGCCTTCAGCTCCTCTCCTGAAAAGTGAAGAAATTAAGTCTCAGGTGGGCATGGTGGGCTCCTCTCTCAGGAGCAGGATCTAGGAAGCCTGGCCCCTGGGGTCAGTGGCTGAGAAGGCAGCTAGCACCCTGAATACAGAGCAGAGCCCAGGATGGGTCAGGTAGGAGCTGCTCAGAGGATAGGTGGCACAGGCTGAGTTAACCCAAAAGTGAGTCAATACACCTGCCGGCTCATAAGGTGCAGTCAGATGTTAGCTATTACCGTCACCACTGTCTTTTTTGGCCAAAAGTTCGCAGGAATATTTCCCAGATACCAGGGCCACATCTTAAGTTTCTGACACTTGAAAAACCCTACAGGTGGGGCTTCCCTGGAGGTCCAGTGGTTAAGACTTTGCCTTCCAATGCAGCGGGTGTGGGTTCCATCTCTGGTCGGGGAGCTAAGATCCCACAGGCCTCATGGCCAAAAAACCAAAACAAAACAGAAGCAATATTGTAACAAATTCAATAAAGACTTTAAAAGTGGTCCACATCAAAGAAAAAAAAAAAAAAAGACCCCATACGTGTTCTGGGGGCTCCTGTCGACACAGACTCCTGCACGTGGCCGTCACGGTGTTCCCTCCCCGGCAAGTGACAGCCATATGGCATGTGAACGAGGAGGCCGGGGAAGGGTGGGGAAGGAGGGCGCCTCACTCCTGCTCATCGACCAGTTCAGCTGCTGGGGCAAAAGGTGGAATTTTTTCTGAAATCAACAGGGTGATGTCATGTTGGGGAAAGTGTTTCCCAGGTGGCTGGCAAGAGGCGTGTGTCTGTGGTCGCGTCTGTCCCACCTCCTGGACACACCTCTGCTGGCTGAGGGTGACATAACCCTGTTCCCTGTCACTCTGTTCCCGCTTATCTCTCCCGCCTTTTCGGCGCCACCACCTTCTTGGAAATGAGTTGGGCCAAAGGGGAGGGGGCTTAGCATCCCCGCCCCCCCTCCCCTAGGAGGCCCCATAAAAGCAACTGTAACTGGGCTTCCAGACACCAGAGCAAGTCCTAGACGTAATAGAAGGACAGCCAGACGGACGGCACAATGGCACTGAACATGCAGATCCGGGCCACCTGCCTCCTGCTTCTCCTGGTCACCCTGACCAGTGGCTTCGTTCTCCCACCCCAGGTGAGAGCCCACAGGGTCTGGGCCCAGGAGGGCAGCCAGAATCGCAACGGAGAGCCAGGTCCCTGGGAGGGGACAGCGGAGGGCAGCAGGAGACCCCAGCACGGGCCAGAGCTCAGGGCAAGCAAAGGGGGACAGGCAGCTGCTCGAAGTGCAGAGATGGGGTACTGAGTGGCAGGGACTGGGGGCCCTGATCTAATTCCACAGCTATTTATTGAGGGCCTACTCTGTGTTAAGTCCTCTTCTAGACAGTGGTGACCAAGCAGTGAACAAGGTAGATGAGAGAGTATTCTCGTGGAGCTTACATCCTGGTCAGGGAAATTAGTCAGTGAACTTAAAACAAGTGAACACTTGTGTTTAGTAAATGCTATTCGTGAATAACATAAAAGATGGTGGGAGAGTGATGATGTGGGTTGGCTTCTTTAGATGGCATCAAGGGCTGGCTCTTTTGTGAGAAAATGTTATTTGACCTATGACAGGGAGGAGAAGAGAAGGGGGCAGCCAGCCAAGACCAAGGTGGGGCAAGCATGGTGTACCTGAGGACTAGAGGGCTTGGTAAGGGAAGGAGATGGTGCTTCGAGATGAGACCGAGGGCTGGCCATGCCACGTCTTGTGGGCAACTGTGCAAACGCTGATCTTCCTCCAAGCACAGGGGAAGCCCTGCAGGCTTTTAAGCCGAGATCTGACGGATAACCCATGGGGAACGGGTTGTAAGGGACAAGATACAGGCAGGGACTGGCCTCCAGGCCACGGAGAGTGCTACGGAAGAGTGAGCAGCTGCGGAGAGAGAAGACGGATCTGGGATGTTTGTAGGCAGGAGAACCACCCGTGGGAAGGTGCGGAAAGGCCACAAAGTAAGGCCACTCCTAGGATTCCAGCTGAACCAGCGGACGCCAACCCCTGGGGAGGAGCTGGTCGGTGGGAGCGAGACTGAGAGCTCTGCCGGGGCCCTGCCGTCCTCAATTCCCCTTTTGCTTTCACAGACAAGACGGCTCGCAGACCTCCAGACCCAGGACACAGCAGGAGCCGCAGCTGGCTTGACGGTGAGGTTCCCTGGCACTCCCTTCAGAGCCTCCCACGCCTTCCCATGCCTACGCCCCGCTCACTGCCCTTCTTTCCCACAGCCCGCGCTCCAGAGGCTGAGACGAGACACCCACTTCCCCATCTGCACGTTCTGCTGTGGCTGCTGCTACAAAGCAACGTGCGGGTTATGCTGCAGAACCTAGAGCAGCCCCTGCCGCCCTGCCCCCGGCCCCTTATTTATTCCTGCTACCCTCCAACCCTCAGTGAACGGTCTTGGAATAAAATGGCCGGCTCTAGCTCTTATTTTCCAAACCAGAGTCCATTGTCTTTTCTCCCTGCCAAAGGCCTATGCCAGAGGCTCGTTGTGGCCCCTGTCTTGGGAGGGCCAGTGCTCGGTGGGGTGTGCGGGGTTGGTGTGCTTGCAAGGAAGCTTGTTGAAGGGTATTTGGTTTCTGTTCTTCCCATCTTTCCCTGCTTCAGAAAACCTCGAATTTATGTTGCAACAGCAGGGAATGAAAGTTAAAGTTTCCTCCTTGCAATCTTCTGCAATTTACAGGGGTAAATTCACATGCCTAGCAAGGGTTCTCAGAGTAAGGTCTGGGGACTACTCCAGGGCTCCACAAGGTGGAAACTACTAAGATGTTTCCCGTCTTTCTCACTCTCATTCCCTCGTGAGTGGACAGCGAGGCCCCATGACGTGTGAGGACGTCATCCTTCTGACGTCTGGTAGATTGTGTGCTTGTGTATCTTGTGCTTTAAAAATTTCTCAGTTTCAATTTCTAATAGATTAAGCACCTATAGATATAACTCACTAGAACACAAGGTTTTTGAAGTTCTCAATAAGTTTTCAGAGTATAAAGGGGTCCTGAGACCAAAACACTTGAGAACCACTGGCCTTCAGGGACCACTAGGTGACGTAAATGAGTGAGATGTGATGGATTTGTTTCACAGGAGCATCTTCACTTATATTCTCTCAATAACAACATACTTTGCATAGGAGATACATAGGACAATACTGTTCATCTCCATAAGGGGTTGAATTCCCTCCCTTGCTTCTTGAAAACTGTATCCCTGTCAATTTATCTGATTTCCCCACTTTTGATAGAAGAAATGCAAGATGCATTTCACTATCATCTTAGCCCATGAGAACACATCAGCGCTAGCGTGATGATAAAGGGCCTCGGCCATTTGGCTTCAATGTTGCGTAAAGATAGGGAGTGGGGAGGCCTGGGGCCCCATCTAAAGAGGGCTGCCAGGCATAGCTGCCATGCCCACAGGCAGGTGACACATGGCTAGAGCGCCTTTTCAAGAGAAGGTGGCGGGCTTCCCTGGTGGCGCAGTGGTTGAGAGTCCGCCTGCCGATGCAGGGAACGCGGGTTCGTGCCCCGGTCCGGGAGGATCCCACACGCCGCGGAGCAGCTGGGCCCGTGAGCCATGGCCGCTGAGCCTGCGCGTCCGGAGCCTGTGCTCCGCAACGGGAGAGGCCACAACAGTGAGAGGCCCGCGTACCGGCAAAAAAAAAAAAGAGAAGGTGGCAATCCTTATTTTATGTGAAATTTCCTGATCTTTAAAATATTGACAACTGATGAAAGGAATCTGATTTTTTAAAAATCAACACCCTAGGAGCCAAACCAAACCCAGCTGGGAGCCAGATCAGTCCCGTACACTACCGACTTCTGCCTCGGAAGCCACGAGAGATTGGTCCTCTGGGAGAGGTTTTCCTGAACAGAGACCGAAGGATGGGGAGAGGAAGACTTGGGGAGCTTGGCGTCCTTTTAGCTGCGGGATCTCACAGGCATCCTCCTCTTGCTCTGAAACCCCACTTCCTCATCTGTAAAAGGACAGAAGCCTCTACAGTCCTCAGATCATCGGGCTGTTGAGATGCTCAGAGAGGGTTGAGTGTGAGTGGAAACTGTCAAATACCTCATCAATGCAAAGGATTCGTATTGACAGAGGAGGTGGAGGCCTCTCAGACCCTCCTGATAAATAAACCCCGGGAGGTGGGAAACCCAAAATTGCTAATTGCACTTGATGACATCAGTGCTCTTCTCTCACCTTAGCCGGTCCTTCAGGTGGTCCTAGTGATGTGAGGCGGAGGCACCCAAACATTAGCATGCACCCGACTCTCCTGGAGGGCCTGGTAAAATGCAGATTTGGCAGGTCTGGGGTGGGGCCTTAGAATCTGCATTTCTAACAAGCTCCCAGCTGATACTGCTGCTGCTGGCCTGGGGGCCACAGTTTGAAGACTCCTGCTGCTGAAGCTGCCAACTCTGGCTGAGGGCAGAGGGCACCTCTGGGTTGGACCAACCACCCGCTACCCCTCAAGAGCACGTGCAACGAGTGGGCCTGGGAAGGCTTGATTCTGCCCTGAGATCAATTTTGCTTGGTCTGCACAATGTTTTAGACAAAAATTGGGCTAATATCTAAAGATAGAGGTATTTCACATAAAAACCTGAACTCCTGCTGTTATGGGCTGAACTATGTCCCTCCAAAATGTATACGTTGGGAATTCCCCGGTGGTCCAGTGTTTAGGACTAGATGCTTTCACTGTGGTGGCCTGAGTTCAATTCCTGGTCAGGGAACTAAGATCCCACAAGCCGCATGGCAAAATAGAATAGAATAGAATAGAATAGAACGATCTATATGTTGAAGTCTTAATCCCCAGTGCGATTGTGTGGCATTTGGTGCTAGGGTCTTTACAGAGATAATCACATTAAAAGGAGGTCATTATGCTGGGTCCTAATACAATAGGACTGGTATGCTTATAAAAAGTGGAAATTTGGACACAGAGACCCGCATATAGGGAAAACGCCATGTGGACATGGAGACTTCTATCCTCCAGCGCTGTGAGACAATAAACTGTTTCTTCAGCCACCCAGTTTGTAAGACTTTGTCACAGTAGTTCTAGCAAACTAACACACCTGCCTTGCCTGGAAGGATCCGATGATCAGGTAGCACTGGTAGCTGGATCTGAGTAGCACCTCTCCTTTCTGTTGGCACATGCTCTCCGGTCCCCCAGTCCTCCCTTGGGCTGGAGACCCGAGTGCAGATCTCAGCGATAGAGCCCTCTGTGGGACTCACTCACGTGTACATCCCGCCCCCAGGGACAGCCATCATTCAGTTCACACCCGGAGAGACGATAGACCCACCCCCCTAAACTGCTCGGGCACAAGACCCCAAGGTGGCTGGTGTTGATGCTGAAGGCTGTGACATGAGTCCCCTAGGATCTCCGTGTCCTCTCCCAAAGCCCAAGCACCAGGCCACTCTCTTGTCTGGAACCCTGGCGTTCAAGCCCCACCCCACTCTCAGTGGGCCTTTGTCCCTGACTGGGAAAGGCACGGGCAGAGTCTGACATCATGAAGCCCGAGGTGGGGGTGGGACTCCCCATCCCCCTCCATCCAGCCTTCTCTGACTCCTCACTCCCCAGTCTGAGGGATTTCCCCACCCATCACCCTCTGCATCTCTCCCCCCGCCCCCCCACCCCCGGGGCTGGGCTCTCCCTTGGGAGAAAGGGCCCTCCCCGCCTCCCTCCCTACTGCCCTGGCCTGAAGGAGGACAGAAGATGCCCCAGTGTGACTGAACAGCTCACGATCAAACCACTGCTCCACTTCGTCACACCGCCATCACCATGCAAAGGTCATGACCAATGGGAGGGGCTGGGGTGGCAGGAGGACCACCGTGGACTCTGCACACAGAGGGTCCCTACCCAGCTCAGAGAGTCAGCACAGCCCTGGCTGAGCACCCTCTGTGCACCAGGCACTGTTCTAGGGGATACAGTGGTGAACAAGACAGACAGACAGACAAACAGGCAGGCGGAGACCTGAGCTCAGATGCCAGTGGGGAAGCAGCTCACTGAGGGTGCAGGTTGGCAAATGGCGTGCTGAGGGCCATAGAGGGACCGGGCAGCATTTAAACAGAGGAACTTGGCTTGGTGAGAGGGGCCGGGCAGGCTTCCAGAGGAAGCAGCGTCCAAGCTGGGAGCCAACAGGCCGCACAGGCTACGGCCAGCAGCGGAGCGGGGAGTGGGACGGGGCAGGGGAGCTTTCTAGGAGGAAGGAAGAGGCGCCAAGGCCTCCGCTCAGGGTATTTGAGGATCACACCCATGCACCCACTCTGCGTTTACGAATCTTAACTCTGCCAGGAGCCAGCCTCCCAGCAGGCTAGATTGGGCGTAAGCAGCCCAAGCCCTGTCCTCCTGGAGGAGGTCATGTTATCACGGGAGGAGACAGTCAACACATAAGGCTGTTTCCGATGGCAAGAAGTGGCTGGAAGACAATAGACCAGGATGTGGGTACCAAACGCGACACCCTCTAGAGAGGGTGGACGTGACTGGAGCCCAGAGTGAGATGTCCTGCCTCCTCCTCCTGGCCACACCGGCCTCTGTGGCCTCTCAGGCCTGGGGTTATCCCTAACACTGCCACCAAGATCCCCTAGATGCTGAGGACAATGCCTTCTGCTTCTCAGCCTGAGACTCCAGAGATCTTAGAGCATCCTCCCAGGGACCCAGAACCAGGGTACACAGTGATGGAGGGGGGAATGAGTGAGGCAGCCGCCCCCAGCCCCTCCAGGAAGGAGCTCGTAGAACCCAGGCATCAGGCTGCCCAGTTCAAGCAGTGGTGACAAGGGCCCTTTGTGCCCCCCTCCCCCGGGGGCAGGGAGGAGCTGGGCCTTGGAGGCAGGCGGCCCCTGGCACCCAGGGGGAGGGGAGGGGCTGGTAAGTGGGGCCCTAGACCCTGGGAGGCCAGGGGACTGCGAGCGGGGCCTGCGGAGCAGAGGGTGCAGAAGCAAGAGCATCAGGTGAGTACTGCAGCCGAGAGGGCCGTGGGACGGGGAGGAGAACAGAGGACCGGGGCTGAGAGCACGGGGCAGGGTCGCCCAGGGCATGTGCAATGCGAAGCGGTCTGGGCCGTGGATGGTGGCTGGGAGCTGCCACTAATTTAGGGTGGGGGAGGGTGCTGCGGGCATGGGCTGGGACCGTGGCAGGGGTAGTGACGGGGCCTTGGGAAGAAACCACAGAGAGAAAGAATGAAGAGCCCTCCTCAGCCCCCCTCTGGTGGACGTTCTGCCCTGGGGCTCCTAAGTTTGTGGCAGATGGGGTGGAAGTCATCCAGGGACAGGTGAAGAGTGGAAGGATGCCCAGGTGATCAGACGTCTGCATCCTGCCATCTGGGAGGGTGCTGTGGGTGAGCAAGTTCCAGCCCCTGAGCACGCGACGGGGGCGCGTGTGCTCATGCACCTCTCTTAGTGAGTCTTAATCCACATCAGTGTTTCTCCACCTTTATTTACACCCCACTAAGGAAAGCTTTTAGACCTGTTTTTCCTAATCCAGCTCCCCCCATGAGATCTTAATATTATGGATAGACTGTATATGTTTATGTACCGTGGTCCTTTAGAGAGCCACAAACCACTGTAATAACTAAGATTTTTCTGGACCCCACCCCAAGAACCAATTTTCACCCCCATTCAGAAGGCATGGTCTACACACTTGTTTCACACGTCTGCCCAGGCCCTGTGGCCCTCACCTGTGTCTACCTCCTGTACCTTCCCGTCGCAGGTGCAAAGGTGGCATCTGCTGCGTGTCCATCAGCATGTGTCTGAGTGGGTCTGTCCATAGCCGGTCCGAGTGTCTTTGCGAGCATGGCACGCAGGCAGGTCCGTGTGTATGCCCGATTGCCATGCCTATGCCCGTCCCGGTGTGTGGTGGGCAGGAGGACGCAGGTGTGTGTGTGTGTCTGCCACACGGGGGTCTCGGTGCCTGTCGGCGTGTGCAGAGACCTGACTGGTGTTACGGTGCGAGCCTGCTCCTTCTGGCTGCGTCCAGATCTGTCACATTTCATGGCAGTATTTGCATGTGTCTGACCGCATGCGTCTGTCCGTGGGAAGAGAGTGTCAAAGGCCAGGAAGAGAAGCCACTTGGAAACACTGGGTCCAACCCTGAGGCGACCCACAGAGGAGCTGGGTGCCAGGGAGTCACTAACCCCAATCCCTGGTCCTTCCTGGCTCCACTCAGAGCCCAGCCAGGCTCGCCCAGCTCTTGCCTCACCCCCATCTACCCCAGAAGCCCCCCAGGACGAGGCACCCTCACCCTGAGGGAACAGGGCTCTTTTGTGCCGGGCTCGCGCCTCTGGAGGGGGGGGACGCCAGGGGCCATCTGTAGGGTGGGAGGGGGCGGCAGGAATTCACGTGGCATGTTGGGAATGTTGATGATGTGAAACCCAGTCATTGATGGGGCTGGGTCCCTGCCTCCCAGCCCCAGGCCTCAGCCGTGGGACGTGTGCTCTCTCACCGCGTTCACTCCCCCCGCCTCCCCCCACCCCCAGAGCTCTGCTGCTTCCCTTTTCTTCCCGAGAGTCCTCCTCCATCGCAGTTTGCCTCGGAAGGTGACCACAGAGTAGCTTTCAGGCTGTGTGGGAGGGTCCCAAGCAACCATGGGCAACAGAGACCATGTGGGCAGCCTACAGGATCTACTCACAGTAGATCCTGAAAGCGGGACGGGGAGGGGCAGGGGACCCTCAGGCCCCCACCTCCTTGCACCTGTCTGACTCTTGCTCCAGGTTGGCCGGCTGACAGCTTCAAGTGGGACCAGAAGACATTCCCAACTCAGGGAGACGGAGGTGAGGGGGAGGGTTCCAAATTCCCCTTCCTCCTGGCTTCCCCTGCTTCCTGATGCTGGTCCAGACTTGGCTCTATCCTTACTCTTTGGAGATCCCCAAGGGCAGGATGGTGATGAAGATGATTGTTAGCACGTCACCACCACATAGAGTCAGGACAGTTTGGTGGTGAAATCTGCAGACCTGGACAGGCAGACAGGGCTTGAATCCTAGCTCTGCCACTTACCTGCTGTGTGGCCTCGGGCAAGTTGCTCAACCTCTCTGGACCTCAGCTACAAAGTGGGGATAATAATTGCACCTACCTCAGAGAGATCAAATGAATCTGTGTAGTAAAGTACTGGGGGTGGTTCATGGTTGATGCCCATAGATGTGTTTGTGATTATAAATAATAATAGCAGCAGTGGCTAACATCTGAACAGGCTGCTTCCTAAAGCCTTCCTAGAAGCACCCTTTTCACTTCCCCTGGCCTTTAACCCTCTCCTCTCTTCTCCCCTATCCAGCTGTTGCTCACTTGCTGTACAAAATGATATTCCTCACGGCGCTGCCTCTGTTTTGGATCATGATTTCAGGTAATGCCTGGGGGTCTGGGGCTCCTGGGGTCTTGGCCCCTGAGCAGGCTGGGGTTGATTCTGTGGGTCCCTGGACCCCGCCCCCGCCCCGCAGGGCAGTGGAAGGTGATGGGAGCGCGGGGATTGAGAGCATCCGGGCAGGACATGTCCCTCAGCCTCAGCGGTCTTACTTGCCCACAGCCTCTCGCGGGGGTCACTGGGGGGCCTGGATGCCCTCATCCATCTCGGCCTTCGAGGGCACGTGTGTCTCCATCCCCTGCCGCTTCGACTTCCCCGACGAGCTGCGGCCGGCCGTTGTGCACGGCGTCTGGTACTTCAATAGCCCCTACCCGAAAAACTACCCGCCAGTGGTCTTCAAGTCACGCACCCAAGTCGTCCACGAGAGCTTCCAGGGCCGCAGCCGCCTCCTGGGGGCCCTGGGCCTGCGCAACTGCACCCTCTTGCTCAGCAACCTCAGCCCCGAGCTGGGCGGCAAGTACTACTTCCGCGGGGACCTGGGGGGCTACAACCAGTACACCTTCTCCGAGCACAGCGTCCTGGACATCATCAGTGAGTTCCCAGGGGCTGTGCAGATGCCGTGGGCCTGGGGCCATGCAGGGGGCGCAGGGGGAGTAGGAAGTCCTCCTGGCACCTTTCCAGGAAGGTCTAGCTGGCAGGACCAGGGACTTGTTGGTTTGGCTGGGGGGAGGGGTGCAAACCCCCCTGCCCACACGGCCCAGGCAGATGACTGAAACAGGCAAAGCAGGGCTCTCAGAGGAAAGCAGTGGTCTTACTCTTCCAGAAACACCTGGGGTAAAGGCAGCGGGCCCAGGGGTTGGGGCCAGGCCTCTGGATTCCTATGTTAGCGGGGCTACCGAGGGCAAGTTACTTAACTTCTCTGGGCCTTGTTTTCCTCTTCTGTAAAATGGGGTTAAGAACAGCACTCAAAGTTCAACGAGGGAATAGTTGTCAAGTGGGCAAAGCAGCGCCTGGTACATGACGCCCAGCTCCGTCTAAGTGGTGCTGGGTGAGAAGGCAGGGTCATTGCTCTCAAGCATTCTGAGTTTTCCATTTGTCTGTTTGTTTGTTTTGTTTTGTTTTTGGCTCTGCTACACGGCATGCGGGATCCTAGGGACCGAACCTGTTGCCCCCTGCAGTGGAAGCGCAGGGTCCTAACCACTGAAACACCAGGGAATTCCCGAATTTTCAAGGGGAACTGTGTATTTTTCTATGTTTTTTCAACATCAGCTGCTGATTCAGATACTTTTTTTAAAAAATACCCTAAATTTAGGTCAAATAAAATGCAGCTCTGGGCCAGTTTGGGCAATTAGAGTAGGGTCTGCTGCCTCATTTCTGAGAGGCCCCGAGAGGCATGGAACCCTTAGACTCAGGTTTGCCATCAGCTCTGAGTCTATATGAGGAGCCAGATTACAGCCCTGATGCACAGAGACCCCGCTTCCGCCGCCAGGCACAGCCAGACAGCTCCAGGACACACCACACACACACACACACACACACACACACACGCACGCACGCACGCGCGCGCGCACGTGGAAGGTAAACCAAAGCAAACATGGGAAGGAGAGAGGTTTCTTGAGGAATATAATGTAGTGTCCAGAGCACAGACGATGAAGCCAGAGTGACAGGGATTGAAGCTCAGTTTTACCTCATGCGCGCTGTGGCCTCAGTTTCCTCATCCGCAAAATGGGCAAAATAACATTACCCACTTTCTACGTTCGGCATGGCTGGAAGGACGGGCAAGTTACACACAGTAAAGTACTCAGACCACTATATTGCTGTTTCCGTTATTATTACATCTGCGGTTGGATCTGCGGAGGGCTCCTGGGTGAAGGGTACCCAGGAGGAGAGAAGGTTGTAGGGAATTCTGCATCCAAGGATGGGGAGGGGACCGGGTACCAGGACTGGAGTCGGACAATGTGGGGGTCCGATGCTGCTTCCTTCACCCTCCATCTCCCCGTCTCACTTAGACACCCCCAACATCATGGTCCCCCCAGAGGTTGTGGCAGGCACAGAAGTGGAGGTCAGCTGCATGGTGCCTGACAACTGCCCCGAGATGCACCCGGAGCTGAGCTGGCTGGGCCACGAGGGGCTCGGGGAGCCGGCTGTGCTGGGGCGGCTCCGCGAGGACGAGGGCACCTGGGTGCAGGTGTCGCTGCTGCACTTCGTGCCCACCAGGGAGGCCAACGGCTACCGGCTGGGCTGCCAGGCCTCCTTCCCCAACACCACCCTGCAGTTCGAGGGCTACGCCAGCCTGGACGTCAAGTGTGAGCTTGGGTGCGGGCCGGGGTGCGGGCCGGGGGCGGGGTCTGCGGCACGTGCCCGCTGACGTCCTGTGTCTCCGGCGCCGCAGACCCCCCGGTGATTGTGGAGATGAACTCCTCGGTGGAGGCCATCGAGGGCTCCCACGTCAGCCTGCTCTGTGGGGCCGACAGCAACCCGCCGCCGCTGCTGACCTGGATGCGGGACGGCACGGTGCTCCGGGAGGCGGTGACCGAGAGCCTGTCCCTGGAGCTGGACGAGGTGACGCCCGCGGAGGACGGCGTCTACGCCTGCCTGGCCGAGAACGCTTATGGCCAGGACAACCGCACCGTGGGGCTCAGCGTCATGTGTGAGTCGCCGCCCCCGCCCGGGGCGGAGCTGGGGGCCCAGTGGGGGCGCGGTCGGGACCACGCCCATGGTTGAGGTGGAGATGGAGAGGAAGTTGCAGGTTAAGGAGTTCCTTCATTTCCCCAACGAGTATCTGGTGAACACCTACTCTGCACCACTCTCCTCGCTAGGACAAGATGGGAAGAGGCAGAGGCAATCCCTGCCACCCAGGAAAGCCTGTTAAATTCAGTTTCCTGCGGGTAGAGCTGGGCCTGGCTCCGGGAATCTGCATTTTAAAATGAGCCCCATTGCAGTTCTGATGGGAGGGCTGAGGAGAACCCAGGCCTCTCCCAGCCCCCGAACATTATGGGGCCCCAGGGAGAGGGGGCCCGTCAGACAGGATTCTTAACTAGGAGCCAAGGAGAGGTCATTCATTCATTCATTCATTCACAAATATTTATTGAGGCAAAGTGCCCAGGGCTGGGGATAATAAAAATGACAGCACCGGCCAACATTTACTCAGCAGTTTCTGAGTGCCTTCCAGAAATACTCTTCCCCTGGGGCCTCCCCACGGCTGGCTCCTACTCACCTCCTTCTAGGCTCACAGCAGCCCTCCCTCACCATCCTAGTTAAGACTGTCAACTACCCCGATTTCCCATCCCACCTTTATTTTTCTGCAAAGCACTTATCCCCATCTTGCCAACTAGATGTTTGATTTCCTTATATAGCATCTGTCCACATGGGCAGGGATCTTCATCTACCTTGTTCAGGCTAAAACAGTGCTTGTCACAGTTGGTTCTCAGTGACCCCTATGAGGTTGGGAATATTATTAAAGCCCATTTTCCAGATAAGAAAAATGGGGCCCAGAGGGGTTTAGACATGGGTCCACACACAGCTGGGAAGGGGTAGAGCCGGGATTCAAACACAAGCACTGTAGCTGCAGAGCCCCTGTCTTTGTAAACGAGACACCCAGGCCTGGGGTTACCTGAGCCATCCTGAGCTGGTGTGCCCTGATTGGGGTGTCGGGGGTCACATTTGGGGGTGGGAGCTTCTGACCATCGGCCCCCTGTCCTGCCCCCCAGATGCACCCTGGAAGCCGACGGTGAACGGGACAGTGGTGGCCGTGGAGGGGGAGACAGTCTCCATCTTGTGCTCCACACAGAGCAACCCGGATCCTATTCTTACCATCTTCAAGGAGAAGCAGATTCTGGCCACCGTCATCTATGAGAGCGAGCTGCAGCTGGAGCTGCCTGCCATCATGCCTGAGGATGATGGAGAGTACTGGTGCGTGGCCGAGAACCGGTACGGTCAGAGGGCCACCGCCTTCAACCTATCCGTGGAGTGTGAGTACTCCCCTGCATCCGCTGCCCCTGCTGAGGGCAGCCGGGCTTGATTCCTGCCCACCCACCCCTGTGGTGGACGGCTCAATGGGGGACACCCAGGTTACCGGGAGGTACCCCCGCATCCCAGCCAGCGGTCAGCTTCGCTCCAGCAGATAAGGACGAGGAAGGGAGGAAAGCGGAACCCACAGCAAGAAAATAAAAGCCCCACCTGAGAATACGGTACCCCCACATCCTGGTGTGGGCTTGTGACCAAGGAGATTTCTGAATCCTGTGGCCACAGCCCCTTTGCGTTAACTAAAAGAATAACCACGACCTCTGACCCTTATGGAGCGTCGCTAGGCACCAAGCAATGTTGGAAGCTCTGTACAGGGACCCACTCTTTCGTTTTTGTTACATCCAATGAGGGAGGTTCTCTTACTGTCTCCAGTTTCCAGAGAAGGAAACTGAGGTCCTGAGAGGTTATGTCACTTGCCCAAAGTCACACAGCCAGAAAACGGCAGAACTGAGATTCAAATACAGTGGCCTGGTTCCACTCTTCTGTACTGCCCATTGACCTCATCCTATGTTATGACATCAGAATACATTGATCAAGCCGTTGTTACATGCATGGGCTGTGTGGCTCAGTGGGAGGTGGGGGGGGGTAGGACCAAGAGGACACCAAGCGTATTAACAGATAATAGTACAGCCAGAGAGATGAGACGGATGCATATAAAAAGCTAACTGTCTTGGGAATGAAGCCCATTGTTCCACTGCCAACCAGAGCCCTTCCCAACCTTCTATGGACATCACCGCCAACACCCCACCCCCACCCCGGCCGTCACTCGGGTCATAGCTCCCAAGTCGCAGTTTCCACTCCCCCTCCTCCAGCAACTCCCTCTGGAATGTCACCTTCGTAGTTCCATTCCCCCTGCTTCCTCCCCAGCTCCAGCCTGGCCTCTGGCACTTGTCTCCAAATTATTCCACCTACAATGGTCCCTACCACACAAGCTTGCCAGAAGGTTTTGGGCACAGTCCGTATATTCAATATGGCATGTGGCTGTAGTCAGTAGAGACAGATTATTCCTGGAGTGCCATCTTCCAGGGCAAGGTGATGGCCACCACTGCCCTGCTAACCCTTCCTCTTTGGGCACCTTCCTTCCCAGTCTCTGCTCGCTCGCAGCATCCAACGTGATCATGCATATGGGTTGTGCGGGTACCCCGCCTTCTCCATACATGCCCACCCTTCTGCCTCACGCTTTTCCCTGTTAAACCTATATCCCAAGCCAGGGGTTCTTAGGTGTAGAGTCAGAGAACCCCCTGAGAATCTGATGGAAACCTCTGATCATACACACACCTCCAGCTCACGAATGTTTTCAGTCACAGACCCTCCTGTATAATAAGAGTGGTGGCAGCAAACGATCATTAAGGGCCTACTCTGGGCCAGGATTGCATCCCCTGCACGTGTTATTTTGCTGAGCCCTTGTGGTCGCCCCTTGAAGCAGCTACGTATTATCGTCATCCCCTTTGAGGAGAAACTGAAGGTCAGAATTCCCCAAGGCTATGCAGCTGGAAGGCTGGCCAGTGCCAGGATTCTTCTGGACTCCTGTCGACCCAGTTCTTAAACCTTTGGCTGCTTCATCTCCCCTGCAGTCCTTGGTACCCAAGGTACTCAAGGCCTTCAGTCTGCCGGAGGGGAGGAGCAGCTGTGCCTCCCACCCCACCCCTGCTGAGCCGGTCACTGGGCTCCAAGGCCTGTGTCGCTGTGCTTACCCTCTGGGTGTCCGGCTTCAGGCCCCTCTCTGTCCCCAAAGTCTGCGTCCCCTAGTACCGGGGCTTCCGTGCTCGCTGACGATGGTGGGTGCTCCTGAGCGGGGCGGGGGCGGGGGTGGGGGTTGGGTCCCAGCACAGCGTGGGACCTGCAGGGCACTCACCTCACTGAGACCTTGTGATGACTAGAAGACTGGTTTCAGCCCTTTGTGCATATTGACCTATTTCATTCTCACAACAACGCGATTGGGGGCAGGGACTGCCCTTCACCCGTTTAATAGGAGGAAACGGAAATGTTACTGGTGCCCAGCACCCGACAGAGCTGAATCGACCTGGGTCCGAATCCCAGCTCTATCTCCATCTTGTGATGGAGATGTGCTGTGTGATCCCAGACGAGTGAATTCACCTTTGCTGAGCCCCGATTCTCTTCTCTGAAAAACGGGTATGACAGTATAAGGAAATTATGGTGAGCGCCCATAGTGCCCGACATGTCCCATGTACCCCGTAAGTCTTAGGCATCCTCTTAGCTTCCCACTCATCTCTCCTTTGAACTCCTGGCTGGGTATCCGCCTGCCTTCCTGCTGCCAAGGCTTTGCTCACTTGCTTCCTCTGCTGGAGTGGTTCGATCCCTGCGTGGGATATTAAGCTTTCTTTTTCTTTTCTTTTTTCTTTCTTTTTTTTTTTTCCCCGCTGCATGGGGTCTTCGTTGCTGCGTGGGCTTTCTTTAGTTGCGGTGAGCGAGGGCTACTCTTTGTTGCGGTGTGCAGGCTTCTCATTGCGGTGGCTTCTCTTGTTGCAGAGCGAGGGCTCTAGGCGCACGGACTTCAGTAGTTGTGGCTCGTGGGCTCTAGAGTGCAGGCTCAATAGTTGTGGCGCACGGGCTTAGTTGCTCCGTGGCACGTGGGATCTTCCCAGACCAGGGATCGATCCCAGGTCCCCTGCATTGGAAGGCAGATTCTTAACCACTGCACCACCAGAGAAGTCCCTAAGCTTTCTTTTCAACAAACTCATGTGCCCACTTCAGAACAGAGTCCCGTAGCCCCTGGCAAGTCAAGGACCATTACCCCTCTTTGCACACATGAGAAGTCCAACTCAGAGGCCCAGGAAGCTGAGTGGCCTGATTGGGGCCACCAGCCAGTAGATGGCAGAGCTGAGATTCAAGCCAAAGCTGTCTCACCCCAAACTCCCCATCCTTTGTGGGACCTGGGGCTTATCTAGTGTCAATCAGGGTTTCATAGGTCGCGAGGCTGCTGGCAATGCTGCAAAGATGCTGAGCACATGCAACAGGGTGTCAGCGTTCCCGCAACACTGTCACAACAGTACCAGTGGTGCAGTATTGAATGAAAGGATTTTTAAAAAATTAATCACTGTCCATTCAGGTTTGTCATTACTAATTTACTCTGTGGTGCGTTAATTTGTCAATACTACAGCAAGCATAGTGCACGTCTGCCTCAACAGAATTTGGAATATTTAACTGTTAATTTACTAGACGTAGAGATATGTACACATTGAGGTTCCAAATGGAATGATCCCTATTGCCAATACACGGCTCATGTGACTCCCTGCTCCGTCGCTGTTACCTGCATATTCTTTTTTTACTGGAAATTGAAAATAAGTGGGGTAGGTGGGCCAAGGATCTTTTGCCCGTGTGGAAGTGGGTTTTGCTCAGGGCTGAGAACCAGAGGTCAGTCTAGAGCAAGCAGAGGGGAGTGCCAGACTCTCCATGAGGGAAAGAGAACATAGTTTAAAAAGCAACATTCAATGTTCTATTCTAATTTTATATTTTGGAAAATGAAAGGAAAAAAAATACCAGTATCGTTTTTGTAATTTAAATGGCAGCAAAGCAAAGCCCAACAAAATGATATTGGGTGGAGGGTGGTACCTGGTACCACGGGGAATCCTGCGAGGGAGGGAGGGTCAGGATGCAGGGGGCTCCAGGGAGTCAGTAGGGGCATCTGTAGGATGGCCTGGAAGGGGAGCTGGCTGAACGCAATAGTTCATCCAGTAAGTCTTCCCAGAGCTCCTGCCGGGTGAAAGGGATGTTCTAGGGACTTCCCTGGAGGTCCAGTGGTTAAGAATCTGCTCTTCCACTGCAGGGGATTTGGGTTTGATCCCTGGTCAGGGAACTAAGATCCTGCATGTCGTGTGGTATGGCAAAAAAAAAAAAAAAAAAAGAAAGTCATGTTCTAAGTGTGGGGGACAGAGCGGAGACTGAGTAAGAGCCTGTCTCGATGCAAATACAAGACCAGCCACATCAGTGTATAACCCAGGTAGGGATAAGTGCTGGGGAGAAAACTCGAGTGAATGGTTATTGAAGCGAGGTGCAACTTACATGGGGTGGTCAGAGAAATAGACATGGTCTGCGCAGAAGCTGCCTGGAGTGAGGGCGTGAGTTTGGCAGGTGTCAGGGAAGTGTTCCTAGCGGAGGGAGAAACGCAAGACCCCCCCACCCCCACCCCGGCTGTTGGAAAAAGCTCCACAAGTATGAGAAACAAGCAAGGAGGCTGGTGTGGCTGGAAGGGAATGAGCCAGGGTGACAGCAGGAGATTAGAGCGTGGCTAAGTCCTGCAGGGCCTTGCAGGCGAAGGCAAAGAATTGGGGTTTTATTCTAAGTGACATGGGGAGCAATTTGCGGGGGGGGGGCTTTCAGCAGGCAGCACCGTGATCTGATTTATGTTTCACAAGGTGAGCAGAGTTAGAGAGGACGTAAAAGAGAGTGCAGAGGGGAACAGGCAGCTCATCTCTGCGACAGCCAAGGAGCCCCCGAGGCCCTGTCTCTAGCCCGCGGGGTCTTGGTCTTGCCCCTGCAGTTGCCCCCGTGATCCTCCTGGAGTCCCACTGTGCGGCGGCCCGTGACACGGTGCAGTGCCTGTGCGTGGTAAAAGCCAACCCAGAGCCGTCCGTGGCCTTCGAGCTGCCCTCGCGTAACGTGACCGTGAACGAGACGGAGCGCGAGTTCGTGTACTCGGAGCGCAGCGGCCTCCTGCTGACCAGCATCCTCACGCTGCGGGGCCAGGCCCAGGCCCCGCCCCGGGTCATCTGCTCCTCCCACAACCTCTATGGCACCAAGAGCCTGGAGCTGCCCTTCCAGGGAGCCCGTGAGTGGTGTGGCCTGGGGCTGGGAGTCAAGGGACAGACAAGGACCCCTCTTGGATCCAAGCTCCCCTCCCCAAGGCTGATCACCAGCCGCTGCGCGTGGGTCAGGCTGCGCAGTTGATCGGGTGGTAAAGATGCCCTTTCCAGCCAGTTAGGAGAGGCTGCCCTGAGCTTGCCTGTACTTTACTGGCCCCTCCAGCAACAAAGGCCTTCAGGCTAGCCAGTCAGTGCAAGGATATGCCAGCGGTGTAAATATTTTCCCTCTCACCCCTGCCCCAGCCTGTCTCCTAAGAACCCAGGTGTCCTCACTCCCACCGGCAGCCCTGAGGGCGCCTGGGTCTTCTCTTCCCTCAGATCGCCTGATGTGGGCCAAGATCGGGCCCGTGGGAGCGGTGGTTGCTTTTGCCATCCTAATTGCCATCGTCTGCTACATCACCCAGACGCGCAGAAAGTGAGTAGCCTTCCGGGCTGAGCTGGGGCGGGGCGGGGTGGCCTCCAAGGGCAGGGCAGGGGCAGAGCAGTTGGAGGCTGGGGGTGGGCAAGGGAGGGAGGATTCTGCTCTGAGAATGTTCAGCTGGATGGAGGAGAGAGGGCCCCGGCTAACATGGGCCGCCGTGGTCGGGTCACGCATGCCAGTGCCTGGGCCGAGCACTTCTCACCAGTCGATACCTGTGCCCCGCATCCTGTACTGTGGCCTCCTGCCACTCCGGTGTGATGGGGAGAGCCGGTACCCCTGGCTTGCAACCAGAACATCAGTCACAGTTGGTTCCGGAAGCCCCAACGATTACACATATCTGTGATATCAAAAACGCTCCTCAGGGACTCCCCTGGTGGTCCAGTGGTTGGGACTTCACCTTCCAGGGCAGGGGGTGCGGGTTCGATCCCCGGTCGGGGAGCTGGATCCCACATGCCTCGTGGCCAAAAAACCAAGACGTGGAACAGAAGCAATATTATAACAAATTCAATGAAAAGACTTTAAAAATAGTCCACATCAAAGAAATCTTAAAAAAACAGAACAAAACAAGACAAAACAAAACGCTCCGCAGTCCCAAGCCACATCCACCTGCCACAGGTGCGCTGCTGTTAATTTTCTTCCTTGTGGTGCGCACACATCAGCTCTCCTGACAAGGAATTAATCTCCCGCTCCGCATCCTGGCGGCAAGGGGGTGCGGATAGCCGCAGAGCGAATGAGGAGAACCCAGAGCAGCCAGGCTGGGGTCCTGAAAGTGGCAGAGACCAGGGCCCAGGTGGCTCATCCTCAGTTGTGAAGCAGAGGAGGGGTGGGCAGTGGTGGACAGGAAGAGGCTGCTCACCAAAGGGGCTGGCTGCCCATCTTAGAGAGGCGGGTGGGAGCAGCTCTGGGGCCCCTTGGGCCATACTCCTTAGGTAGATGGGGTTGCAGATAGGGAGAGGAGTGGGGGGACCTGGGGGTCCCACTGGAGCTGACATGTCTTGCCCTGCAGAAAGAACGTGACAGAGAGCGCCAGCTTCCCAGCGGGGGACGACCCCCCCGTCCTGTTCAGCAGTGACTTCCGCATCTCTGGGGTGCCGGAGAAATATGAGGTGAGGCCAGAACCCTGTGGGGCCAGGCTAGCTGGAGATCCTGTGTGCCAGGGACCCCGAGGGCCTGGAGGGGGCCCGGGAGACCCAGGGGCAGAGGGGGAGCTGGCCCCGCAGAAGGGAGGGAGGGGTCGTGCGGAGGGCTGGCTTGGCCCTGGGCTGGGAAGGGGTGCTCAGGCTGAGGCCTGGCGGGGGGCTGTGGAGCTCAGGGCCCAAGAGAAGCCCTCATCCACCCCACCTGCGTCTATGACTGCATTTCCTTCTCCAATAGTCCAGAGAGCTCTCTACCCTGGAATGAGCACCCCAGGAGGTAGGTTCCAGGGGCCTCAGTGTGCCCACCTCTGGGCCCTTGTTGGGCCCTGGGGTTGGCGTGCATGTGTGTGCGTCCCCGTCAGGCGTCCAGGTTGGTCCCCACTTCAGTCTGGCTCTGCCCAGCACTCCTGGCCTTGTCTATTCTGTCCCATTGCTGCTCCCCTCTGTATGTCTGTGGCCACTGTCGTGTGTGTGTGTGTGTGTGTGTGTGTGTGTGAGTGTGTGTGTGTGTGTGTGTGTGTGTCCAAAGGTGGGGGGTAGGGATGGAAAGCGTGACAGGGAAGCCAAAGTTGCACCTGCAGGATCTCCCAGGTTGAGGAGGGGGACCACACCAGACCCAAACATACTGAGTCAGGCATTTACAAAAATCGGGGAAGGTGGGCACCCGACCAGGTGGCTTTAATCTAAGAGCATGTTATGGACTGAATTGAGTGCCCCCCCCCCAAATTCCTATGTTGAAGAAGGCTTCCTGGAAACATTGAATTTGTGGGCGACTTTCAGGCTTGGCAGCGAGGAGGTTGTTTTGCGTAGCGGGGATCGGCACAGGCAAGAGCTCCAGAGGGGGACTGGGGACCGTGGGGCTGGCTGAGCTGGCGGTCCTTAAGGAAGGAGGCTCACACAGGACTCAGCTCTGGGAGGTGCAAGCGACTCCAGCCTTTGCATCTGTCAAGGGTGGAACAGGACCTTCTAATGAGTTGGTTCCCTTCATAGAGTGAGAGGCGCCTGGGATCTGAGAGGAGGCTGCTGGGCCTTCGGGGGGAGCCCCCAGAGCTGGACCTGAGCTATTCTCACTCGGACCTGGGAAAACGACCCACCAAGGACAGCTACACCCTGACGGAGGAGCTAGCCGAGTATGCTGAAATCCGCGTCAAGTGAGGGAGCCGGGGGTAGCCCGGATGGCCACCACCCCTTCAGGACCCTCACTGGCCCCCACTGGCTGTGAGCTTCCTTCCTCCCCAAAGTAGCGGGGGCTGGGGCAGGAAAGGGATGGGGCAGGTGACAGTGAGGTCCTGGGGGCCTGGCCTCCCCCTCCCTCCCAGCTGTCCCCGCCCTGCCAGCGCCCCAGCTCCGCATTGTGGCTCCCCTGTAACCTCCTTTAACCTCATCTGTCTGGAGGGGAGCCCGTCTGTCCGTGTTATTTATTGCTACCCCTGCCTGGTCTCTTGTCCCCATACCTGGCCCCAGGGCCTGTACGGAGGAACATGGAATAAATGCCCTGAAGCCAAACACCCGTCTAGATCCTGATGATTTCAGACCCGTCCTTGGGGGCCCTGCCCCCCGCCTCCTTGCCCTTCCCTGGGTCCTCAGGGATCCTAGCCCTGAGCCCAGGCCAGCCGCCCTTAAGTTGCTTCCACTCCGAGCTGGCAGCTGGTCCACAGTAGGTCATGTTTGACTGCTGGGTGATTTCACATCACAACCCTCATTCCTGCTCCTGCCACAGGTGGAGCGACTGACAGCCCTGGGCTTGCGGTTACACACTGCCACATCTCACTGAAAGAGATGGTGGCTGCTTCTTCTGAAGGCGCCTGGCTCCTGACTTGCCACACTGCTCACCATTTCCTGTTGTCCCACACCTGGCTGGCTTCACTCACTGACATCCCCCCCACACCCTGCGGGTCGCGGCGGGGGCCTCAGATCTCAGTGTGTCATGAGCCTGTGTCGGTTTGACCGCCGTGCCTCATATTCACGCTGCACTCTGCAGCTTCAATCTTTTTTCCTTTTTCCTTTTTTAAAAAAAAAAAAATTAATTAATTAATTAATTTTGACCATGCTGTGCAGCATGTGGGATCTTAGTTCCCTGACCAGGGATTGAACCCGTGCCTCCTGCAAGTGGAAGCGCGGAGTCCTAACCACTGGACCACCAGGGAATTCCCAATCTTTCAAACTTCACTTGGTTCAAGAAATATCCATCAGGCATCAGCTGTGTATTGAAGCCCTTTAGGAAGCTCAGGCTATCCTGGGAAGGGACCTCCAGGACAGTCCTGTGAAGATGAGGACGCTGGGGCTCAGGGAAGCCAGGTGATTTTCCCAGGGTCCCAAGGCCAGGAAACGGTGTGGCCAGACCCTGGACTCAGGTCTCCTTGAATTTAAAGAAGGCCAGACTCACTGGCATGAACTGGTATCAACAGCTAACGTTTTTGTTGAGCGCTTACTACGTGCCATGTGGTTCTACCCGGTTTATATGAATTCATCTCCATTTGCTTTCCCTAACGACTACGACAGTGGTTCTCCAAGTGGGGTCCCTGCACCAGCGGTAGCAGTCTCACCTGGGCACTTGTCAGAAAGGCAGATTCTCAGGCCCCACCCAGACTGCAGGAATCAAAACCTCTGGGCTGGGGCCCAGCAGTCTGTGTTTTGACGAATCCTCCTGGTGACTCTGATGCACTGACGTTGAGAATCTGGAGGAGGTGAGGCATAGAGGCTGCATCACTTCCTCGAGGTCCCCCAGCTGCAGCCCCGACTTGAGCCCCCGGGGCCTGGCTCTGGAGCCCACGCGCTGACCACTGTACGTCACTGCCGTTTCAGTGAGAAGCAGAGGAAGCTCATGGGTCTGAAGATGCCGAGGGGGTGGTAAGAATAGAGCCGCAGGGCTGAGGGCGATGCCAGCGAGGTTCCTGAGGAAGGTGGTCCTGCCCTGGTTTTTGAAGAGGGCGGAGGATACAACAGAGGCCAAAGTCAAGGTGTAGAGGCAGAAATAACCAAACTGTGTTGGAAAGGAAGGTGACGAGGCCGCTTCGGCTGGAGTGGGATGTCCACGTGCATGAGAAAGGAAGAGAGGCGCGTGGTAACAGGGCTGTGGGCAGTGGGGCGGAACCCCACCCTGAGGCCTGCCCTTTCCTCACCGAGCTGGCAGTCATGCAGGGAGAAGGACATTAAATAAATGACCTCAGGCAGAACGCCTGGCTGCAAAGTGGGACCCCTGCTCCCAAGGAGAAGCACAGGGAAGGTTGGTAGAGCCTAGAATGGAAGTGTGACTTAGGGTCTCGGGGTTGGGGAGGCATCCGTATGGAAGGAAATTCACTCGGGGACGCCCTGTGTGAAGGCCCCAAGTGGGAATGTGTTTGGCAAAGTTCCAGGAGCTGAAACAAGGCTGGAGTGGTGAGAGGGGGTGGTAGAGAACAGCAGGGGCTTCATAGCAGCCACACTAGACATTTCCGCCAGAGCTCCTGCGCACGTGCAGGGGCCCCGCCCTGACACACCTGTCCCCCGACCACAGGCCCTGGCTCCAGCAGGTCTGGCCTGGGAGGAATGACGCTAAGGACTTCACCCTGAGAGACAGAGGAGTGTCAATAACCAGGGACGTACAGTCAGGGTGACCCTGTGCTGCTCGCGGTGCAGCCTGAGCGCCGCCCGGGTGAGCTGGGTGTCCCCAGGAGGGTTGTGGAGCGACTTTTACGTGAATAGTCACACTTTATTTAGTCTGTGTCAGGGCAAAAGGAAAGCAGCCAAACATGATTTTTCGTTTTTTGATGAAAGCTCAGGATGAGGCTGAGTTAAAAAACCAATCAAGTGTATTGATTTAAAGAAACGTATGAAATAAAAATGTTTCAGGCGGTTCACAGACAGGATCAAAGTCCTGAAGGTCACAGGCAAACCTTTAAAGTTTGGAAAGCAGTGATGTGATCTGACACAAAGACCATCTCTTAGGAGGGACTAACGTCCAGTGATGACCCACAATTCAGCTATCACACTCCACCCAGCGCCTGGACTCTCCAGAATTCATCCACTCTGTCCACACATGGTTACTGAGCACCTACTCCATGCCAAGCCAGTGCTGGGCTCTAGGGAGGCCGCACTGACCAAAAGAACCACACTCTGACCTGGTGGAGCTGACATCCTGTGGAAGAGATAGACAAAGACCAGATAAACACATGGTCAGATGGTGAGTGTGCTAAGAGAGATAGAAGGACAGAGTGTGCTTGCAAGGCGGCCGATTTAGAAAGCGGTCATCTGAGTTGAGACCAGAAGGAAGAGAGGGAGGGAGCTCTGTCGATTTCTGAGGCATGTGGGTCCAGGGAAAGCCAAGATCAGGTGCAAATGCCTAGAGTGGGAACGTACTTGCTATGTTCATGGAATGAGAAGGAAACCAGTGTGCGTGGAGTGGGATGTAGGAGCCAGAGCGGTTGCCCAAGGGAGCCCGATCACAGAGGGGCTTTAGGTCACAGTCAGGACTCAGGGTTTTACTCTGAGTGACCTGGGGAGCTGCTGGAGAGTTATACGCAGAGGAACGTTATGGAGGGGCCGGAGGTTTCAGAGACCCCGCTGGCAGCTGTGTGGACAGTGAATGCAGGGGATCAGCGGATGCAGGCAAGGGGCTCAGGAGGCCACGGCTCTTGTACAAGAGAGAGGAGAAGTGGACATGTGAGAGGAAAGAGCATCAGGACCTACTCTAGAGGGGGAACTTATGGGACTGGCTGGTATGGAGGGGAAGGAAGAGAGGAGTCCGAGACACTTAGATGCTTAGATCTAAGGCCACTTCCTTGGATGCTGGAGAGGCCAAAAGGAACTAGCTTGGTGGGGAACACAGCATGCTCTGCTCAGCACGTTCAAGGACAGGCAAGGCTGACGGGACCCCTCCCTGGGGATATTTCAAGCTGAGGACGAGTCAGAGTGACTCAGAGGGATGGGGACACGTGCAGGAGAAGAGGTCTGGCTACGCTGGAATAGAGGCGAGCAGGTCTCACAGTTGCAGCTGTCGGGAGGGATGGGCCACCCGATGCAGGAGGGAGGATGGCCAGGCACCAGGCATGACAACATGGACCACTTTGTCCCTCGCCTCCCGCCAACATCCTGGGTCGCTCCTGGCTGAGAAGAGCCATCCCTGGTCGCCCCCCACGCTGTCCTGAGGACCAGTGCCTGGGGTGGGCAGCTCCATTATCACCATCAATGAAAGGGCTCCAGGCCATGCTGGCTACTCCAAGTCTCCTCCTCTGGGGAGGGGTCTGGGGGGACTCACAACTCTGCCCAGGAGGATCCAAGCGTCCTCCTTTCCCCACCTTCCTCACTCCCAGTTCCCGTCTGCTCCCTGGAGGGGAGGTGACAACCTCAGCTCATGGGCAGGGCAGCAGCCGAAGAGAAGACCCTTCCCCCCACCCCTCCCATCCCCAGAGCTTGGTCTGCCCGGAACATCTTCGCTGGAGAGCAGGAGGGGAACCACTGTTTTGTCTCAAAGGGCCTCTCTGTCAAACTCAGCCTGGAATCGAGCAGCCAAAAGTATGTGACGTCATGTCACCATGGAGTACTGGTCAAACAGAGCAAGGGACTGTTGGTAATAACGACAGCTCACTTTTACAGAGTGCTCGTTTCACGACGGCCACGCTGCAAAGCGTTTCACATGCTCGCGGTTGCACACGGCACACTCAGGGAGTCAGAACTGCCAATGTCTGCATCATCCTTAGACGGGAAACTGAGGGAGGTCACAGCTGACAGATGGCAGGACAGGGATTTGAGCCCAGGTGTGTTTACCATGTGCTTGTCACTCATATGCAGCCGAGTGCAGCACGTGTGTGACCTCACTAACCCTGTGAGAAAGGCACTGTCATCCCCATCTTTCAGCCTGGACAGTGGGCTCAGAGGGGGCACACAGCTAGGTGCGGAAGGCAGCCCAGGCCTCACGGTGGTGCTCCACTGCTTCCAGGGCAGGGTGGGGACAGCCAAGCCAAGTGACCCAAAACAGAAACCATCTACCTCTTTGGAGGGAAAGATGTGAAGGCACCAGAGCTACATTCTCAGGAGTCCTGTTTCCCCACCCTTTCCTCCTCCATGCAGCCCTTGGCCTCCAGAAATCACGGCACGTCCATGAACCCCCTGCCCAGTTTCCTCCTGTAGCAGGACCATCAGCAATGCCTGGAGCTGTGCCAGCAGAGGCCTCAGACGCTCCTTCTAGGTGATGAGCAGGACTGTGGGTCCCCAGTGGGTCCCAGAAGACTTTTGGGATCTTGTCCCTTGGCCTGGGAGTCCCCCATTGAGATCACTGGGGTTTGGGGTTTTTTTTAACTTTTTCTTTTGAAATAACTATAGACTTACAGGAAGTGACAAAGATAGAAGAGAGGAGTCTGGCGTGCGCTGTGTTGAGCTTCCTCCCATGGTTACTCGTTACATAATTATGTTTAGTACAACCTGTGTGTAGTTCTAAGTCCTTTTATCTCTCATCTAGATGTATGTAACCCTGCAGTGAAGATACAGAATTATTCCATTACCACAAAGATCACCCTTGTAGTCACATCCACTTCCCTTTCCTCTATTGTCTCTAACCCCTGGCAACCAGTAATCTGTTCTCCATCTCTACCATTTTGTCATTTCAAGAATATTACATAAAAGGAATCATATGGTACATGACCCTTTAGCACTGGTTTTTTTTAACTCAGTAAAATGCCCTTCAGAATTTTCCAAGTTGCTGCCTGTTCAATATCTCATTCCATTGCTACACAGTACTCCACGGAATGGATGTATCACAATTGTTGAAACATTTAACTACGGAGGCACAGTGTAGGTTGTTTCCAGTTTGGGGCTATTACAAATAAAGCTGCTATGAACAACCATGTACAGGCTTTGGTGTGGACATAAATTTTCATTTCTTGGGCATCAATGCCTGGAGGTGCAATTGCTGAGTCATTCGGTAGGAATATTTCATTAGTCTTTCAAGAAAATGACAAACTATTTTCCAGAGGGGCTGTACCATTTTACATCCCCACCAGCCATGCGTGAATGATCCAGTTTCACTGCATCCTCACCAGCATTTGATATTGCTATTATTTTTTATTTTAGCTGTTTCGTTGGTATGCAGTGATTTGCATGGTCTTGATTTGCATTTTCACTAATGGTTAATGGTGCTGAACATCTGTTCACAGGCTTATTCGCCATCTGTGTATACTCTTCGGTGAAATGTCTTTTCTTGTCTTTTGCCCATTTTCGAATTGGCCATACAATCCACCTACTTAAAGTGTACCCTTTAATGGTTTTAAGTATATTCACAGCGTTGCACCACCATCACCACAGTCAATTTTAGAACATCTCATCACCCCAAAGAGAAACCCGAGTCCATTAGCGGTCACTCCTGGTTTCCTCTCGACACCGCTATCCCAGCCCTAGGCAACAATTAAATCTACTTTCTGTCTCTACAGGTTTTCTTTTCCTGGACATTTCATAGAAATGGAATCATACAATTTGTGACTTTTCGTGATTGGCTTCTTTCACTTAATGTTTTCAAGTTCATCAATTTGCAGGATCTCTACAGTACTTCATTTCTTTTTATTGCCAAATAATATTTCATTGTATGGATACGCCATATCTTCTTTATTCGTTCATCACTTGATAGACATCTCAGTTGTTCCCATTTTTGGCTTTTATAAATAATGTGCTATGAACATTTGTGTTCAAATTTCTGGGTGGGTGTGTTTTCATTTCTCTTGGGTATATACCCTAGGAGTGGAATCACAGAGGTAGATGGGAATTCTATGTTTAACCTTTTGAGAAACTGTCTTGAGCCTGTTTTTCAAAGTGGCTGGAAAATATTACATTGCCACTAGCGATGTATAAAAGATTCCATTACTACACATCCTTTCCAGCATTTGCTATTGCCACTATTTTAGCTGTCTAATAGGTGTGTAGGAATGATAGCTCATTGTGATCTTAACTGGCATTTCTCTAAAGGTTAATGACATTGAACATCTTTTTATTGGATTACTTTTTAAATTGTATTTATTTATTTATTTATTATTTATTTTGGCTGTGCCAGGTCTTAGTTGCGGCACTCGGGATCTTTGTTGAGGCACGCAGATTTCTTACTTGCGGCATGCATGTGGCATCTACTTCACAGACCAGGGATCAAACCCGGACCCCCTGCATTGGGAGCACAGTGTCTTACCCACTGGACCACCAGGGAAGTCCCTATGTGATTATTTTCTATCCATATAGCGTCTCCAGTGAAATGTCTCTTCATGCTTTTTGCCCGCCTCTTTTTTATTTTGCCCATCTTTTTTTTTTTTTTTTTTTTTTGCTGTAAGCGGGCCTCTCACTGCTGTGGGCTCTCCCGTTGCGGCGCCCAGGCTGCGGACGCGCAGGCTCAGCGGCCATGGCTCACGGGCCCAGCCGCTCCGCGGCATGTAGGATCCTCCCGGACCGGGGCACAAACCCGTGTCCGCTGCATCGGCAGGCGGACTCTCAACCACTGCGCCACCAGGGAAGCCCTATTTTTTTCTTTTTTAAAATTAATCAATTAATTAGGCCGCCTTGGGTCTTTGTTGCTGCGCGCGGGCTTTCTCTAGTTGCGGCGAGCAGGGGCTACTCTTCGTTGTGGTGCGCGGGCTTCTCATTGTGATGGCTTCTCTTGTCGCGGAGCACAGGCTGTAGGTGTGCCGGCTTCAGTAGTTGTGGCTCGCAGGCTCTAGAGCACAGGCTCACTAGTTGTGGCCCACGGGTTTAGTTGCTCCGCGGCATGTGGGATCTTCCCGTGTCCCCTGCATTGGCAGGCAGATTCTTAACCACTGCGCCACTGAGAAATCCCTACATATTCATTCTAGATATGAATTCTTTGTCAGATAAGTGGCTTGCAAATATTTTCTCCCAGTTTATGTTTGTCCTTTCATTCTCTTAGAAAACTCTTTCCCAGAGCCAAAAAAAAAAATTAATTTTGGAGTCCAGTTTATTGAGTTTTAGGGGTCATGCTTTTGGTCTCATGTCTAAGAACTCTTCATCATCCCCTATGTACCCCAAATTTTCTCCTGTGTTACCTTCTAAAAGTTTTACAGTTTAATGTTTCACATGCGAGTCTATGATCCACTTTGAGTTAATTTTTGTATGAAGTTATGAGATTTAGGTTGAGGTTCATGTTTTGCCTATGGCTATCCAATTGTTCTACCACCCTTTGTTGAAAAGACTATATTTCCTCCATTGAATCATTTTTTGCTCTTTTATCCAATATCCGTTGGTTGTTCTTGTGTAGGGCTCTTCCTGGGTTCTCTAATCTGTCCAATTGATCGACGTGTTCATCCCCCCACCAATACCACACAGTTTTGATTATTGTATATTCCTTTATAATAAACCTTAAATCAGGTAGAGTGATTCCTCTCCCTTTATTCTTCTTTTTCAGAAATGTTTTCTATTCTGGTTCATTTTTCTTTCTGTATAAACCTTAGAATAGGGCTTCCCTGGTGGCGCAGTGGTTGAGAGTCTGCCTGCCGATGCAGGGGACACGGGTTCGTGCCCCGGTCCGGGAGGATCCCGCGTGCCGCGGAGCGGCTGGGCCCGTGAGCCATGGCCGCTGAGCCTGCGCGTCCGGAGCCTGTGCTCCGCAATGGGAGAGGCCACAACAGTGAGAGGCCCGCGTACCGCAAAAAAAAAAAAAAAAAGTACACAATAAACTTTAGAATAATCTTGTCTATATATACAAAAAATCTTGCTGGGATTTTGATAGTAATTGCATTAAATCTGTATATCAGTTTGGAGAAAATTGACATCTTTACTATGTTTAGTCTTCTAATTCATGAACATGGTATTATTGAAGAAGTCTTCTTCGATTTTTTTCAGCAGTGTTTTGTAGTTTCAGGATACAAGTCTTACATATGTTTTGTTAGATTTATGACACCTAAGTGTTTCTTTTTTTAAGCCATTGGAAATAGAATTGTATTTTAAATTACAGCTTCCACGTATGCATTATTAATATAAAGAAATGTGACTAATTTTTGTGTTCATCTTGTATTCTGCAACCTTGCTGAATTCACTAATTAGTTTTAGAATTTTTTTTGTAGGTTCCTTGGGATTTTCTACATAGACCATTATGTTATCTGTAAATAGGTTTTATTTCTTTCTTTCAGATCTATATGCTTTTTATTGCCTTTCTTTGTCTTATTATGCTGTCTAGAACTTCCAGTATTATATTGAATAGGAGTGATTGAGAGTGGACATCCTTGCCTTGTTCCCAAGCTTAGAGGAGAAAGTATTAACACTGTTAAGTGTTAAATATGTTAGCTGTATTTTTTGTAGGTCAGTTGTAGGTAATCAAGTTGAGAAGTTTCTATTCTTAGTTTTCAGAGAGTTTTTATCATAAAAGGGTGGTGAATTTTGTCAAATGCTTTTTCTGCAACAATTTATATGGTCATGTGATTTTTCTTCTTTGTCCCATTAATGTGAGATTACATTGATTGATTTTCAAATATTGAACCAGACTTGCATACCTGGAATAATCCCCACTTGGTTATAGTTGTATAATTCTTTTTGTATGTTGCTGAATTCTATCTGCTAATATTTTTTGTTTGTTTGCTTGTTTGTTTGTTTGTTTTGCGGTAAGCGGGCCTCTCACTGTTGCGGCCTCTCCCGTTGCGGAGCACAGGCTCCGGACGCGCAGGCTCAGCGGCCATGGCTCACGGGCCCAGCCGCTCCGTGGCATGTGGGATCTTCCCAGACCGGGGCACGAACCCGTGTCCCCTGCATCGGCAGGCGGACTCTCAACCACTGCACCACCAGGGAAGCCCTCTAGAGTATTTTTAATTTCATTTATTGTGTTGTTCATCGTTGCTTGTTTCATCCTTAGTTCTTCTAGGTCCTTGTTAAATGTTTCTTGCATTTTCTCTATTCTATTTCCAAGATTTTGGATCATCTTTACTATCATTATCCTGAATTCTTTTTCAGGTAGACTGCCTATTTCCTCTTCATTTGTTAGGTCTGGTGGGTTTTTATCTTGCTCCTTCATCTGCTGTGTGTTTTTCTGTCTTCTCATTTTGCTTATCTTACTGTGTTTGGGGTCTCCTTTTTGCAGGCTGCAGGTTCGTAGTTCCTGTTGTTTTTGGTGTCTTTCCCCAGTGGCTAAAGTTGGTTCAGTGGGTTGTGTAGGCTTCCTGGTGGAGGGGACTAGTGCCTGTGTTCTGGTGGGTGAGGCTGGATCTTGTCTTTCTGGTGGGCAGGTCTACATCTGGTGATGTGTTTTGGGGTGTCTGTGGACTTATTGTGATTTTAGGCAGCCTCTCTGCTAATGGGTGGGGTTGTGTTCCTGTCTTGATAGTTGTTTGGCATAGGATGTCCAGCACTGTAGCTTGCCGGTGGTTGAGTGAAGCTGGGTGTTGGTGTTGAGATGGAGATCTCTGGGAGATTTTCGCCGTTTGATATTACGTGGAGCTGGGAGGTCCCTTGTGGACCAGTGTCCTGAAGTTGGCTCTCCCACCTCAGAGGCACAGCACTGACTCCTGGCTGCAGCAGCAAGAGCCTTTCATCCACATGGCTCAGAATAAAAGGGAGAAAAAGTAGAAAGAAAGAAAGAAAGAAAGAAAGAAAGAAAGAAAGAAAGAAAGAGGATAAAAGAAAATAAAATAAAGTAAGGTAAAATAAAATAAGTTATTAAAATAAAAAAATAATTATTAAAAAAATTTTTTTAAGTAAAAAAAAAAAAAACCGACAGATAGAACCCTAGGACAAATGGTGGAAGCAAAGCTATACAGACAAAATCTCACACAGAAGCATACACATACACACTCACAAAAAAGAGGAAAAGGGGAAAAAATCATAAATCTTGCTCTCAAAGTCCACCTCCTCAATTTGGGACGATTCGTTGTCTATTCATGTAGTCCACAGATGCAGGGTACATCAAGTTGATTGTGGAGATTTAATCCGCTGCTCCTGAGGCTGCTGGGAGAGATTTCCCTTTCTCTTCTTTGTTCTCACAGCTCCCGGGGTTTAGCTTTGGATTTGGCCCCACCTCTGCGTGTAGGTCGCCGGAGGGCGTCTGTTCTTCTCTCAGACAGGACAGGGTTAAAGGAGCCACTGATTCGGGGTCTCTGGCTCTCTCAGGCCGGGGGGAGGGAGGAGCACTGAGTGCGGGGCGAGCCTGCGGCGGCAGAGGCCAGCGTGACGTTGCACCAGCCTGAGGCGCGCCGTGTGTTCTCCCGGGGAAGTTGTCCCTGGATCCTGGGACCCTGGCAGTGGCGGGCTGCACAGCCTCCCCGGAAGGGAGTTGTGGATAGTGACCTGTGCTCGCACACAGGCTTCTTGGTGGCGGCAGCAGCAGCCTTAGCATCTCATGCCCGTCTCTGGGGTCCGCGCTGTTAGCTGCGGCTCGCACCCGTCTCTGGAGCTCCTTTAAGCAGCACTCTTAATCCCCTCTCCTTTTGGGAGGTCTGAGGTCTTCTGCCAGCGTTAAGTAGGTGTTCTGTAGGAGTAGTTCCACGTGTAAATGTATTTTTGATGTATCTGTGTGGAGGAAGGTGATCTCCACGTCTTACTCTTCCACCATCTTCCCCTTCTCCCCACATATCACTTTGATGAAAATAAAAATGTAAACAGTTCATCCTCAAGGTGGCGTCGGCGGCATCCGAGGTCCGGCGGTACCGGAGCCCCTGCCTACCATACTGTCTTGATTACTGTAGCTTTGTAGTATAGTCTGAAGTCAGGGAGCCTGATTGCTCCAGCTCCGTTTTTCTTTCTCAAGATTGCTTTGGCTATTCGGGGTCTTTTGTGTTTCCATACAAATTGTGAAAGTTTTTGTTCTATTTCTGTGAAAAATGCCAGTGGTAGTTTGATAGGGATTGCATTGAATCTGTAGATTGCTTTGGGTAGTATAGTCATTTTCACAATGTTGATTCTTCCAATCCAAGAACATGGTATATCTCTCCATCTGTTTGTATCATCTTTAATTTCTTTCATCAGTATCTTATAGTTTTCTGCATACAGGTCTTTTGTTTCCTTAGGTAGGTTTATTCCTAGGTATTTTATTCTTTTTGTTGCAATGGTAAATGGGAGTGATTCCTTAATTTCTCTTTCAGATTTTTCATCATTGGTATATAGGAATGCAAGAGATTTCTGTGGATTAATTTTGTATCCTGCTACTTTACCAAATTCATTGATTAGCTCTAGTAGTTTTCTGGTAGCATCTTTAGGATTCTCTATGTATAGTATCATGTCATCTGCAAACAGTGACAGATTTACTTCTTCTTTTCGGATTTGGATTCCTTTTATTTCTTTTTCTTCTCTGATTGCTGCGGCTAAAACTTCCAAAACAATGTTGAATAATAGTGGTGAGAGTGGGCAACCTTGTCTTGTTCCTGATCTTAGTGGAAATGGTTTCAGTTTTTCAGCATTGAGGACAATGTTGGCTGTGGGTTTGTCATATATGACCTTTATTATGTTGAGATAAGTTCCCTCTATGCCTACTTTCTGGAGGGTTTTTCTCATAAATAGGTGTTGAATTTTGTCAAAAGCTTTTTCTGCATCTATTGAGATGATCATATGGTTTTTATTCTTTAATTTGTTAATACGGTGTATCTCATTGATTGATTTGCATATATTGAAGAATCCTTGCATTCCTGGGATAAACCCCACTTGATCATGGTGTATGATCCTTTTAATGTGCTGTTGGATTCTGTTGCTAGTATTTTGTTGAGGATTTTTGCATCTATGTTCATCAGTGATATTGGCCTGTAGTTTTCTTTCTTTGTGACATCCTTGCCTGGTTTTGGTATAAGGGTGATGGTGGCTTTGTAGAATGAGTTTGGGAGTGTTCCTCCCTCTGCTACATTTTGGAAGAGTTTGAGAAGGATAGGTGTTAGCTCTTGTCTAAATGTTTGATGGAATTTGCCTGTGAAGCCATCTGGTCCTGGGCTTTTGTTTGTTGGAAGATTTTTAATCACAGTTTCAATTTCAGTGCTGGTGATTGATCTGTTCATATTTTCTATTTCTCCCTGGTTCAGTCGTGGAGGGTTGTGCTTTTCTAAGAATTTGTCCGTTTCTTCCAGGGTTGTCCATTTTAGTGGCATATAGTTGCTTGTAGTAATCTCTCATGATCCTTTGTATTTCTGCAGTGTCATTTGTCACTTCTCCTTTTTCATTTGTAATTCTGTTGATCTGAGTCTTCTCCCTTTTTTTCTTGATGCGTCTGGCTAATGGTTTATCAATTTTGTTTATCTTCTCAAAGAACCAGCTTTTAGTTTTATTGATCTTTGCTATTGTTTCCTTCTTTTCTTTTTCATTTATTTCTGACCTGATCTTTATGATTTCTTTCCTTGTGCTGACTTTGGGGTTTTGTGTTCTTCTTTCTCTAATTGCTTTAGGTGTAAGGTTAGGTTGTTTATTTGAGATGTTTCTTGTTTCTTAAGGTAGGATTGTATTGCTATAAACTTCCCTCTTAGAACTGCTTTTTCTGCATCCCATAGGTTTTGGGTCGTCGTGTTTTCATTGTCATTTATTTCTAGGTATTTTTTAATTTCCTCTTTGATTTCTTCAGTGATCTCTTGGTTATTAAGTAATATTCTTTTGTATACATTTTCTTTATCCAGTCATCCATCAATGAACACTTAGGTTGCTTGCATGTTTGCAGGGAACATTGGGGTGCAGATACCTTTTCCAGCTAGCGTTTTATTTCCTTCAGATAAATACCCAGCAGTGGCTTTGCTGCCAAAGAGAGGTGGGGGGTGTGGCCAAGAAGAGTGAAAATCAGTCACTGGCGACTTTGCTGTGCTTCCCCTTTCACTCTTAGATGCTGCCAGGGTCCCTGAAGACAGAAGACACATGAGGAAACAGGTAAAAACTATTTTGTTCTCTTTTGCATTCGACAAGCAAGTAGGGAGCCGCTGCCATGTGCCAGGCACAATTCTAGGGGCTGGGAGCACAGTGGGACTCCCCTCCCTTTCTCTTGCCTGTGTGACAACAGGTAGTAATCCCCAGTCTTTGAGCATCTCCCTTGCCAGGCCTGGCAATTCTTCTGAGAGCAGGAGGCATCACTGGGTGCCCAGGAGGGAAGAATGGACTCAAGGAGGCCGGCTCTGAGGTTCTGCAAGGCTCTAAACAGGCTCGTGTTGAGCAGACCACGGGTCCAGAGCCTTTGTGCCCAATGCCGACTGTTCCCAGCGTTCCATGCCCCATCCTGCCTCAGCCGCCTTCCAAGCGCAGGCCTGGGGCCCACTTCTTGTGCTCCAGAGACTACCTGGAGCTCCGTGGGGTAGGCATGCAGCCCTGCTCTGAGAAGCACCCCTCTTCCACTGGTCTTGGCATTCTCCAGCTGGTCCCCAATGAGGGTGTGACTGGTGGCTGCTGGCAGAGGGGGTACCCTGGCCCAGCTACTGGAGGCTAGTCTTTGCCACGGGGAATGGAATCTGGCCCTGGCCATAGCCCTTGTGGAGACCCAGAGGGAGCCCAAAGTGCATCCCTCAGAACACTGACCCTGCAGCCCTGCCAAGTTTCTCATGGAAAACATAAAATTGTTCCCATGGCTAAAGAAGTATGTGTCGTGTGCTCTACTCTAGCCCCCATGCTGGGAGATGCATGATGCACATAGAGCTGGTTAAAGGGTTTGAAAAGGCCTGCACTAAAGACTCCTATTTCACTTTTTAAAATCCAGCTTCTCTCAGACAGATGTGACCTTGAGGACTTTTTTCTCTGTAACACTATTAGCACCTGCAGGGCTATATGAGCTCTGTGTGGAGAGTCTGCCCTAATCCATGCCCAGGCCAGACCAGCACGGCTGCCATGCCTGGGGACAGACCCCCTTCCTACTTTCAGCCAGCGGCCTAGCTTTCCCCACACCGGTCCTGGACACCCAACGGTCCTTTAGCATAAGCCGCGCAGCCAGAGGAGATGAACAGCCAGCCGGAGGGGCTTGGGGAGGGGACGCCGATGTGTGGGAACTGTTGGCTGGGCAGGCGGGACAGACGCAGGTCTGTGCTGAGACAGGAGACACACTCTGTTGGCACGTCCTGCTGACTCCCCAGGGACACACATTCACGGCACGACCATGTAAATTGGGACTTAAATTTAACTCTATGTAAATGTAACTCTATGTAAAAGTCCAGTGAGGTGGCGGTCCAGCTCACCGCACGTGCACCCACGCATAGAGATGGGCAGTGGTTGCACATCGGCAGCCCTTGGACTACCTCTAGCCCACAGACAGGTTTTGTTTGACCAGCACCGTGTTTGTCTTTTTCAAAGAAGATCATTTCACATGAAACTCTGGCTTCTTGCTTCTTTTAAAAGAGTAGAAGATCAGGCAGTGCTGAGCCCACGTTCCCACTTGACTGGAATTGAGATAGTCATAGCCTTTACTCAAGACGTGTCCCCACCTGGTTGATTTGTTTCCTAACCAGCCCATGGGGGCATCTGAGTGGGGCCCTTGGACCACATTCTCCTAAGTCCTTTCAGACCCTTCTAAATGCTCTCCTGGCATCATACTTAATGATTGGTTTCAGAGTTATTTTTTTCCTGGTCTTTAAAATCAAGTTTTGGCCATGTCTCTCCCCTATGTGAAACCCTTCACTAGTTGACCCAAGGTAAGCTCCAGGTCACCTAGGGCCTGGCATTTGAGGTGCTCAATAGTTTGGTGCCACTCAAAGCCTGAGAGCTGGGCAGCAAGTTTATACAATTTTGGACGGATGGATGGAAGAAAGGAAGGAGTGCTGGCAAGAGAGAGGCTAGCCTTACATGGTTCTCAGGCTGATGGGAGAGGCACAGCATATCCAGAAAAAGACCCTGTGAGCTTCCAGAATTCCATATCCTGCCATGCAACCAGACACGGTCTTCTCAGAATCAGGGAGAAGGGATTGGAGCTCAGTGGGTGAGCAAGAAAAGCTGTCTGGAAGATGTAAGTGACCAGATGGCTTAAAGACAAACTCTTCCTGGCCCAGACTCCCGCCTAGACACAGCACCATGCGTCTCCTCGGTCCCTTGCTTCTGCTTCTCGGTAAGGATGGTGGCCTAGGCAGATACTTAGGTCTGGGATGACTGTGGGAGCTGGAGGAGGAGGAGGAAAGATGGGGGCAGAGAAGAGTAAATGTGGGGCAGGGTGGGGACAGTCAGTGTATATGTGTGTGCGTGTGTATACTTCTCTCTTTGTGTATCTGCCTCCCCCCACCCCCCACCCCGCCTCTTCAGAGGAAATTCTTTAGAATGCTCTCATTGTCCTTCAGTAATGCTTTCTGTTCGCTCTGGTGGGTTCCAGAATACTTGGCTTTCTCTGACTCAGCCCAGTGGACGTTTGAACATCCCAAGATCCTCTACGCCTGGGACGGAGCCTGCGTCTGGATTCCCTGCCGCTACCGTATCCTAAACACGCACTTGCTAGATAACCTGACCGTGTACCACAATTATAAGTACAACAGCTCCACCAAGAGCTACCAAGGGACCATCCTCTATAAGAACCTAAAAATCAGGGATGTTCCTCCTCGTCCGGGGAGGGTACAATTCCTGGGAAACAGCAGATACAACTGCACGCTCCTCATCAATCCTGTGAAAGCCAATGACAGCGGTCAGCTGGGGCTGAGGATGACGTCTAGGGAGAGCAAATGGATGGAGCCCATAGGCCTCAACATCTCTGGTAAGGCCCAGAGGATGGGCTCCTTTGTCTCGGCAATGAGGAAGGTGGGAAGCTCCTGACTCCTGGGACAGCTCACAAACCAGGTCGCCTGCAGAGGCCAGACGGGGATGCCAGTGAGCGACCGGGGTGCCACAGGACAGTGGCGCCCGTGGCAGACTGGAGCATATGGGCACTCATCCCTCCTTGAGCATCTCCCCTGGCTTTTCCAGAGACGGAAATCTGAATTTTCAAGTGAAATCTCCCAAAGTATTAATGTGGGGGGATTCATTCTAATTAGGCCTTCGTGGCTACATGACACACAGATAGGGTGTGAACCAAACACAGGTCTGGGGCCTCCACCCGAGGGAGTGTGCTCGCTCCATTCCACGGCCTGTTTATTCGGTGGGTGGTTCTAAGCAGCCCTGTGTTTGGGGTGAGAGATGCAGCTTCAGACGCTGCAATCTGAGGGCGGCCCAGCCTCGGGGAGAGCAGGGACTGGCTGCACACAGGCCTCTCCGCTAAAAGAATCCCCTCCAGGAGTGCTGTGTGGGAGGTCTCCGATACTGAGGCCTTTGAGCCAGGTTTGTCCTCCAAGCTAAGCGTGTTGAACTAAACGCCGTAAAATCAGCTGAGGAGTGCCGGGGGAGTGGTCTGGAAAACATTTAGAAAGCAAACACCAGGGGGTGTGAACGAAGTAACTATAAAACATAAAACACAGTTTCTAAGGAGGATCAGCTTTCACAAGACCTTTCAGAGGGTGTTTGGGCCGAGCAGAGAAAGGCAGGCCCGGAGGGGGGTGGACAGGACCGGCCGGGGATTCCTGATGGGTTCTTTGCGGCAGGGCATCTAAAGCTGGTCCAGGCTCCCAGGCCTCCAGCGTGGCCCCTGCTCTTTTGCAGAGACGGCTCCTCCACCCCACATTGAGCTCCCTCCAGACATCCGGGAGCTCCGCGACGTCACTGTCACCTGCTCGCTGAATTTCGCCTGCTTTGAGTACCAGGTTCATCTGCAGTGGTCCCTGGAGGAGCCTGCGGTCACCTCCACCTCCCTGTCCACCGAGACTGTCTCCACCCAGAGCACTCTCACGTTCCAGCCGCAGTGGACTCACCACGGCAAGAACCTGACCTGCCAGCTCTGGGACCCCACGGAACAGCAGTTACTCTCTGAGGAAACGGTGTGGCTGGATGTGAAGCGTGAGTCTCCCCATTGCGTCTGTGGGAGGGCCGAGGGCACTGTCATCCCTTCACCCCCGCAGAGGGTAACAGGAGCCCACACAGACGGGAGCGTGATGGGTCTGTGGGCACCCGCTGTTGGGAATGGTCCAGGCAGAGCCGCGGCCCCTCCTCCACCATTCCCATCGTCAGCTCTGGTGTTTCAGGGGACACCTGATTCAGAATAAAATAATCTATCCTCAAACCATGACCTGATTTGGGGATCACCTGGTTAAGGTTTTTTTGTTCCCCTGGGGGGCGGGATGAAGAATTTTTTCACATCATTTTTTTGTGCCTCATTCATTCATTCATTCAATAAATATTTGTTGTGAACCTACTAGGCTTTACTGTGGCTGCTGGGGATAGAGCAGTGAGCAAAGTTCTTGCCCACGTGGAACTAGCCTTGAAGTCAGGGAGACGAAGAGTAGATAGGTGAAAAGGGAAATAGAGAGCATATGTGTAGGTGGTGCTAAGTGTATCACAAAAAAATAAAGCAGGGCTAGGACAGAGGGAGTGAGGGATGGAGGCTGAACTTGAGCTGAGACTTGGGTGAAGGGAGGGCCTGAGGCAGGCATATCTCTGTGAGAAGAGCGTTCCAGGGAGAGGAAAGAGCAAGTCCAAGCCCTTAAGGTAGGAACTTGGTGTGTCTGCCTCAGAGCAAGGAGCCAGCAAGCTTGGCACTGCGTCCAAGGGGCCCAGTGGTAGGAAAGGAAGGCCGAGAGGGACCGGGACACTAGATCTCGTGGGCTGCAGCGAGGGTTTTGGGATTTTTCTCTAAGCGTGGAATCCACTGAACGGTTTCAAGCAGGAGAGTTGTAAGGTCTGATGGACAGTCCTGGGAATGCTGCTGGCTGCTGGTGGAGACCAGACCTTCGGGGTCTGGGGTGTGGGGAGCAGAGAACCGAGTTGGGAGGCTGTGACGGTCAGTCACCTGGCGCTTGGACCAGCCCACCCTTGTTAACAAGGGTGACAGTGAGTGGCTACACACCCTTGCCCGCTCTGTCTAGGCCGCCGATTTATCAGAATAAAAGGCCTGCAACTTGTCAGCACTTCACACCCTCTGAGAAGCCCCATCCCCTCCCTCACTGTTCCCTCCGCTTCTCCAGACGCGCCGAAGTTGAAGATCCAGGTCAGTCCCAGAGAAGCCACTGTGACAGAGGGAGAGTCTGTGACCATGACGTGCCAGATTGTCAGCAGCAACCCACGGCACCAGAATGTGTCCTGGCTCAGGGACGGGGCCCTGCTTGTGGGGGAGGAGACGCCCATGCTCACTCTGCCCGAGGTGACCAGGAAGATGAGCGGGCAGTACCAGTGCAAGGCCCACAACGATGTGGGCTCCGAAAAGTCGGAAGCAGTGGACCTCCAAGTGCACTGTGAGCCTCCTGGGAGCTGGGGAAGGGCCAGGCCGGGGGTCAGCAGGGGCGCCTTCCAGGCCCATGGGAGGGGAGCCCCAGAGGCCTCTGCTCACCACCACCCCCAGCCCCCCGGCCTCGGCCTCTTCTTCCAGATGCTCCAGAACCTTCCAGGGTTCAGATCTTCTCCTCGCCAACGAAGGAAGGAAATAAAGTAGAGCTGACTTGTATATCACTGGCCAATCCTCCTCCAACGAATTACACCTGGTACTACAATGGGCTAGAAATGCCTGGAAAGACGGACAGGACCTTCCAGATCCCAGAGGTCCTCCTCAGTCATGCTGGGGAGTACTCCTGCTTGGCGGAAAATGATCTTGGTCCTGGACAAGTTGGCCAGGAAGCTGACTTGGAAGTCCAGTGTGAGTAGCCGCAGAGCTACTGGAGGGAGGAGGTGGCTCTGGGGGCAGGAGGAGGGTAGACATGCCCGCGAAGGGACAGCAAGCAGAAACCAGGGGCTCCCGGCAGATAAGCTTCTTGGGGCAAGTGTTGTGTTCACAGTTGTGTCCTTAGCACCAGACAGGGCCTGGCTCGTGGGAGGTGCCCAGTAGATGCTTGTTGACTTGAATGAATGGCAAGATGCCAGGGTCCCACGAGGGACGCGGAGACTTGGCGTCACTCGGCAGTGGCTGAGTCCCTGAAGGGGTCTTGAAATTTTCGAGGAGAACTGGGGCAAAATGCTTCATTACCTCTTGGTTGTCAGACCCTGTTTAACACAGTGAGTCTTGGCACTGAGGGGAGCCCAGGACAAAGAGAATCCCTAGGTTGGATCCTTGGACACTGGGATGTCATAGTCGGGGCCAGATACTCTGATGTGGATGCCCAAATCCTGAAATCTGGACACCGGATATGTGGTAACAGCAGCAGCAGAAGCAGCATGTGTTGCGTGTTTACCACACGCCACAGGGCTCTAACAGCATCCTCTCACTCCATCCTCCAGTGATTCCACGAGGTTAGCTACTCACAGGACCCCATTTGACAGATGAGTCAACTGAGGCCTGCAGCCCATGGTCACACAACTCCAAGGGGCAGGATCCGGCACTCTGGATCCAGAGCTATGCTTTTCTTTTTCTTTTTTAAGTTAACGCCCTTACTGTAGTGACCCGGCTCCGTGCCTCAGACCCGTGCAGAGACCCACAAAGAGTGGCCCCTGCCTTGCACGGCACCACACGTACTCCGCCCAGAGCTGTGCTCTTAACCACTGCACCGTCCTGTCTCAAACGACAACCAGGCCAAATGGCCAGGGCAGGGTTTCTGTTCTCAGAGGCAAGAGGGAAGCACAAGCCCTCCCTCAGCTAATAGAGGAGCTGCGTGAATGCAGGGCACAGGAAGGGGGAAGAGGAAGCAGGAAGGAACAGGTCTTATGGGCATCTGACTTTTCTTGACCCACCTCTCTGGTTTTCTTCCAGATCCCCCCAAGGAGGTAATCACAGTGATTCAAAACCCCACACCGATTCGAGAAGGAGACAGTGTGATCCTGTCCTGTACCTACAATTCCAGTAATCCCAGAGTTACCGGATATAAATGGGATCACCTAGGCTTCCAGGACCAGCTATCACCTGCTGTGCTGACGATTCGAAAAGTTGCCTGGGACACAGGGCCAGTCAAATGCGCAGCCTGTAACCGGTGGTGTTTGTGGTCTCCCCCTGTCAACCTGGATGTCCAGTGTGAGTGCCCTGGGCCGGGGGAGCTGGCGGGTGGCCCAGCTGGGGTGCGGGGCTCTAAGGGTGAGGAGACCGAGGCCTGAACCACAGTCCTCACAGAGAATTGAGGGATGAGAGTCAGGCCTCAGGGCCAAGGGGAGAGGAGTTCTCGGGAACAGGAAGAGGGGAAGAGACCCAAGAGATCAGCCTGAGGTCCTTGCTCTCCAGATGCCCCCAAAGATGTCAGTGTCCAGGTCACTCCCCACAATGAGATTCGCTCTGGGCACCCGGTCCTCCTCCAATGTGACTTCTTAAGTAGCCGCCCCACGGATGTCCGCTTCTTCTGGAAGAAAAATGGAATCTTTCTGGAGGAAGGAAAGAAACTGAGCTTTGACGCCATCTCTCCAGAAGATGCTGGAATTTACCACTGCTTGGTCAACAATTCCATAGGACAGACCTCGTCTAAGGCCTGGGCTCTCCAAGTGCTGTGTGAGTGGCTGGAGCCGGAGGCTGGGAGCAGAGACGGGCAGGTGACTGGCTCCCCGGATCCTGACTTTGCTTCTACTTACAGATGCACCCAGGAGCCTTCATGTGTCCATCAGCCCGAAAGACAGCGTGGTGGAGGGGAAGAAAGCAGTCCTGACGTGCGAGAGCGATGCCAACCCTCCCACCTCCCACTACGCATGGTTTGACTGGAATAACCAAGACCTCCGCCATTATGATCAGACGCTGAGATTGGACCCTGTGACACTGCAGCACTCAGGCGCCTATTGGTGCCAGGGGACCAACAGGCTGGGCCGGGGCCAGTCGCCGCCCACCACCCTCACTGTCTACTGTAAGGGCCCTTCTCCGGCCCTGGCCACTCCTGCGGCGTGCGTCCCGCACCTCCTCCCCGCTCCTGCACGGAGGGTGGGGAGTGGGCAGCCTGTGCGCTCAGAGGCGCCCCTTCTCCACACACAGCTCCCCTGTCTTCCCTCCTCCCCGATCAGTCTCTCGCCACCCCAGGGGGATTCAGGCTGCCCCTACCTTCCAGACGTCCTGAGCTCCTCCTGGCTCCCTCTCTCTGCCTCTCTCTCTCTGTCTCACCCTTGATAGGCTGGCTTGTTTCTACCTTTTGAGATTGTAGTGGTTTTGGGTTTTTTTTAAAAGACAATACAAGTACATGGTAAAAACAGCATGAAAGGGTAAATAGTGGAAGGACAGATACGTCTCCTTTCTTGCTCCCCAAGAACTCTACCCCCTCCCTCCCTGGAGGCTTTCACTGTTGGCAGCTGGATATGGCCCCTCACGGAGATTTTTCTATACGTGCACCACAGGCCTATAGAGATTTATGTCCATACACCCTTCTTTGTTACTCAGACGGTGGGAGAGCTCACACGTTGCCCTGAACTTCCCTTTCTTCCATGTAATAACAGCACTTGGAGATTGTTCTCTATCTGTGCATATACAGGGTGTCTGAAGAGTCTGGAAAAACACAGGGGAAAATATTTAATTTATTTATTGTGCTTTTTTCAGGTTAATGATTGGAGCCATGGCTTTAAATTTAGAGGATTGTCACTGGCAAAGCTGGTGCTAAAGGGAGCCAGCCTGAGGGTGTCATTTGGAAAAGTTACACATTGTATAAAAACATATACAATGTGTATATTGTATATACAATGTGTATATTGTATATACAATATACACATTGTATATGTATATTGTATACTGTATATACAATATACACATTGTATATGTCCCCAGGGAGTCCCCTGGGTCTCCCCTCTGCAGGCACCCTGGGGACCTGACTCTTTTGCTGAGGGGGCACTGCGGTCCCATGTACGGATGTCGAATAACTGTGTACCCACTGCCCTCCTCAAGGCTGGGTGCAGTCTCCTGCTCTGGGCACACCTGCGAAGAGAATTGTAGGCTAGGTTCCTACGTGAACTGGCTGGCTCAAAGGACAAGTGATTTTAAGCACGGCCAAGCTGCCCTCTGAAGAGGCGGCACCATTTATGAGGGTTACGTGCTCTGTGTGTGCCCGAGTCTGTCACACAGCAGGAGCTCCTCTTGAAAAAGAGCTGCCCTTCCCTCCTAATGAGACATCCAGAGGGCAGGGCTGGCTTCTCCCTCTTTCTCTGCACCACACCCCCTGGGCAAGGAGGAGATGTCGCACAGGCCAGAAGGACCGTGGCTGTGCAGAGGGAAGCCAAGGATGCCTCCCAGGCAAAGATCACAGGGCAGGGCTGGCCTGCTAGCCGACTGAGGCAATGTCATCAACTGACGTACCGCCTTTCTCTATCAGATAGCTCAGCCACCATCATCAGGCGAGTGGCCTTGGGACTGGGGTTCTGCCTGGCCATCTTCCTCCTGGCAATCTGGGGAGTCAAGCTTCAGCGGAGGTGAGTTCCTCCCACTGCCCACCACCTTTGCTCCCCCTCCGCCCAGCCCAGGGAACGACCCCGGTTACTCAGTCCTGCAGCCCCCGGCATGCTGAGTCCACAGGGTCCTCTTCCCAGGCCCTTCATCCTCCCTGAGCAGGTCTTTATTTCTCAGCTGGAAGAGGATTCAGAGACAGCAGGGGCTTCAGGAAAGTTCCAGTGGACAGAGCTTCTTTGTGAGGAATGTAAAGGTAGGATGGGAGAAACATGAAATGCAGGGCAGAGCTTCGAGTCAAGAAAGAAACAAAGCGGAAAATCAACTATGTGTCAAATTTAAAAAAAAAAAAGAAACAAAGTGGAGAGGAGTGATAAAGAGTAGAGAGGCAGGGGAGCTAGGGTGGGGAGAGGAGTGGTAAGGGCCGAAACCTTGTCCTCCTCTCAGGCTCGAAGGATCCCCCAAGCTGAAGGCCCCCACTCCCTGGGGCGCTACAATCCAGTGATGGAAGATGCCGTCAGCTACGCTGCCTTGCGCTTTCCTCTTGGCGAGACTGATGCACCGAGACCTGGGTACTGAGGGCACCAGGGGGGTGACACCTGCACCCTGGGATGGATGTGGGGGGCAGAGCTCGTGTCTCGCCTGCCCTGTTTGTGCCAGGCCCGTGCTTCTT